>NC_056735.1:895088828-895143828 GCF_019279795.1 Protopterus annectens
GCATAGGACAACTAGGCATCTGCCTAGGGTGTCGGTCTAGCAGAGGCACTTCTCTAGTATTTATTTGATGTAGGTAGACCAGAATGGGGGCACCAGGTAGTGTGGTGGGGGTGCCGTGGAGTCCTTTAGCCTACGGCACCAACTGACCGAAGGCCACTGCTGCTTCAGAGCACAGGATTGATTCCTTAGTCCTCTTTGCCACACTAGATGCTTGACAGATCACAAGTGGGAGTATTCTTCACACAACCCATTGCATAACAGTGTACATTGCTATGAAATCATCAGCTGTCATTTATGGATTTTATTCTATATATTTTAGTAAGGGCGGCCACGGTGGTGCAGCAGTTATCATTGTCACCTCACAGCAAGCAGTTCTCTGGTTCAGTCCTTGGCTGAGATGCCTTCTGTGCTGAGTCTGCATGTCCTCCCTGTGGTCACGTGGGTTTCCTCTGGGTGCTCTGGTTTCCTCCCACATCCCAAAAGACATGCTCTAGATGGATAGGACATTCTAAATTGGTTCTAAGTGTGAGTATGTGCGTGAGTGTGTGTGCCTTCCATGGAAAGTTGGGCGCCAGGCTGGCAACTCAACACCGTAAAACCTCTACTGCCAATCATGAGCGGACAGGTGTTCCACTGTGGTGACCCCTAACTGGGAAAAGCTGAAAGAAGAAGAAGAAGATTCTATATATTTTAGTTGCTGCAATGGCAATTCCTATTTACACAACTTGTTACTCTAATGTTTATAAATAGACAGCTCTTTCTTACTTTTCTGTGTGTCTTCATCATTCAGCAGTTACCTAACACCAGCAATGTGTACGCAACTGCATATATAGGTTATTAACTGAGGGGTAAACACATTTGGGGTTACCCTAGCTGAGCTAATTTTATGCCAGGATTGTGTGTGCACTACCTTTCTGGGGGTGGGTTAACAACAGTCGGGTTAATGTTACATCACAAAAAAGTCTATCTGAAATCAGAAACTACAATGATGTATCCTCACTTTCTAGCTTCTGTTTCGCACAACTTTCCAGACACAAAGTTATGGTTCACAAATGAGGCCATGCACTGCACATTTATCTGCAGAGGTACAACTGCTTGTACATTTTATGGCTGATGGCTACTGAATACAATTGCACACATATTACTAGCATGCATATGTCTGTTCTGACATTTTGAGGACATGCCTGTACAGATCACCACTAATAATTTCCTTATTGAATCAATTAAAGGAATACAAGAATATGTCATCATATTATTTAAGTATGCAGTCTAGGTTTGTGGTTTACCCTCCAAATTCAGCAGTTGACACACTTTCAGTTTAGGGCTGACTCTGTCTGATGCAAGCAGTCCACAGCCAATACATGTCAGGAAAAGGCTGTGTGAGTTGTCTAGCATCATATTTTACTATATATATATATATATATATATATATATAGCAAGGGCATACTGGACACACCTACGTCTGCCTACAGGGACAGCAGCAAGTGGGTTCCTCCTCTGAGTACTCTGACTGCGTCTGAGCTGACCTAGGCATTGGTGAGGGGATGCTTAGACGTTCCCTACGCTGACCCTGCCACAGCTGTTTCTGCAGAGTCAGATTGTGGAGCATAGCACATACTATGAATATCTGTATATCATATTGCAGCACTCCACCAGATATATCTAAGCACCAGAACCATGATGTCAGCAGCCAAACACATGCTCTGTGATGTTTCTAGTCTGAGCTTGGGCCTCATTATGGTGTTTTTCCATGAATGTGATTGCATTTCTGATGGGTGTCATCCTCTACAGTTCTAGGGCATAGCCAGCATCCCCCAGTAAATTGCCCTGTGGGATCACCCCCCCCCGGCAAAGCTCTTGTAAAGCTATGATGTGTGCCAGATATGGGAGTCTTGATAGCTGCCAGGGTTGCCAGCACACACATTCAAGATAACTGCCTGGGCATTGCACACACTTGGCAGTTGATGGAGTGGTATCCCTTGTGATTGATGTAGACTCTACCCTGTTCAGCAAGTGCTGCTTTGATGTGTACATGAGTGCAATCTATGGCACTCACAGTGGTGAATTTAAAAAAACAAAACTTTAAAAATGTAATTCAAGTACAGAACTATGGGACATTTGAAAATAAAACACACAAATTGTTAATTCTGAACAGCTTACTTGCACTTTCCAACTACACAGACCTACCACTGCATCTCTTTGTGTACCTGGCATCCAGTACGTCAGGGTAGTGCACTGCATGGTAGAACTGTACCATATTGATGGTACACGTATGGGGAAAACTTATATGCTCATTGGCATATGTGAGCATGGCATCCAGGAATAGGTGGAGGATCCTGGATGCTGATTCCTGAGACACACCCATCATGTCCCCAGCTGGCCTTTGGAAAGTACCTGTAGCTAATACTCTAAGGAGTACACATACCTTTGTTTCCACTGGGATGGGTTCCTGCTGGTTTGCTCTGGCTCTGAGTTTAAGGCAGCAAAGCTCGCAGCATTCTTGCAATGTGTCCCTGCCACTCTGTATTGATTTACAATCTCCAGCTCACGTAGTACATGGAAAGTGACCCTTGTCCTGAGCACTCTTCTCCTTCTTCTCCTTCTCAGCCAAGGCCTGTTGTCATCAGCAGCATTTGCTTCAGCCTGGATCACATACAAATGTAGAATAGCTGCAAGCAGACCCTAGCATTCTGTCAGTTAAAATTTCCTTGGGTATACTCCACTGGTATGGCAGTACTCAGGGAAAGCATGGCTGGAGGCTGCAGGGAACTTATATACCTTGTTGATTAGTTACAGTGTGTTGGATCTGTTGATTAACATTCAACTCACCTGCTCATGCTGTAATTAGCATGCATTGGGTAAAGCCACTGTTTGCTCACATTTGCCTTTTGTGCAACTTTCCTAAAGCTTGTGCAGCTTTGCTTAGCCCTATGCAGTGTTGCACACCTTAGGGGTAAAGATGTATTAAGAAAAAATGTATAAGAAGGGGTATTGTCAGGCTTCCATTTTGTTTATTTGGCATCTTGCACACATTGTGAAAACAGGGAGGAAATGTTCCACACCCTGTACTTGAACACAGAACCTTTGGAACTATAGTCCTAGACAAACAGGTGCTGCTACTGGCATACTTACTTGCATGGCACCTTCATTGCTACATTTCCCATTGTTGCGCTATGAGCAGCAACAGGCAAATGTGGTGAATTTAAAAAACAAAATTTTAAAAATGTAATTCAAGTACAGAACTATGGGACATTTGAAAATAAAACACACAAATTGTTAATTCTGAACAGCTTACTTGCACTTTCCAACTACACAGACCTACCACTGCATCTCTTTGTGTACCTGGCCACACCCACCTAATTGTCATCCCTCACTCGTCACAGCCAATGTAAACAAACAGAACTTAGAAATGCCTACAAGAAATGTAGTTGTGTACACAAATGCTCTTTTTTTTTTTTGCGATTCAACAAACTCAATGATTTGGGAGCTCATTTGCATGATCACCATGCTGACAGCCTAGATATTACATGGTTAGAAACTGTATATGCAGGGTAACTGCACGGAAACTCATTGTTGCTGGCAAAAGGCAAGGCAGTATTGCACCAAAAATACATGTTAGGTTAAGCACATGCAAACACATCTTCATAACTTACATGTAGCATAGGTAAACATTTGTCAGCACCCTCATTCATCTACAGTTACAACTTTCATTGATATCACGGAACTTGGGAATTTTTTTCCCTTGTTATACATGTGCAGTGCATATGTCACACTTACAACATTTGTTTCGAAACTGGTGCACATTTATCTGATTGCACTTTAATTTACAACCCAGTAGACTCCCTGTACTTGTAAAGTCCACGAGTACACTTCCAACATGAAGAGGGAGTCTACACAGTTGTAACTGTTCTTCTTGGATCACATCATCACTCTACTGTGTAGATTCGATTCATTAGCATGCATTTCAGCTGTTTAAGCTGAAATTTGCATACTGTGAAAGTTTACGCATTTTTGTGGTGGTGCATGCCACTGTGCACCACTACATGGTGTTTACTGAATCTAAACATTTCCATGCTCGTGTAATCATAGCAAAAAAAAAGTGTAGGCTTTACTGAATGCCCCCCATAGCATATAAACTTGCATTAAAAGAATGACAGTTATGTGTGATCCAGGTTTAACTTGTAAAAGTGTGAATGTTTCTCTAATTATTTGATAACATTCCAGTAATTGTTATATATGTAAGAAACTATATGCTTTATCTTTTGTTTATAGCATAGTATAATTTCCCTGGGTGCTATTGCATGTCACGTATACTATCAGTAGCAAGCAATCAGAAGTATGCAATAACTGACAGTGGCTTATAATGCAATTCATTAAACATTGTTTAATTTACAGGTGTATGCATATCAACTTCTCAATCAGTAGCATGTACTAATGTTGAAATGTTGGCTCTCGTAATTCCAAGTGACAATGAACTAAAAAAAAAATACCAAAACTGCAGGAGAAGAGTGAATCATGAACATCACTTTTCCCCTCTAAACTTGTTTTTTGCAGGGGGTCATGCCCCCCTGCACCCCCAATGTGGAGGACATGCCTCCACCCTACACACTTAAATTTAAGAACTCTGAGATCACCATACCTCATAGAAAAGGGAATATTCTGAGATATAACCGTCCTGGACTTAGTATATACAAGTCCATTTTTTGGCCATTCAGACTCTGCATTTCAGGTCTTACTCCTGTGGGTCCCAGTGTTTTAAATGGTTACCTTTATACAGTCAATAGATTTATACTGCTGCTGCTCTACTTCAGTAATTATTTATAATGTATTTCAATTTACTGTGCATTTCTTGTCTCACAATTACTTTAACTATTGTATATTGTAATGCCCCCTTTTTCTATTCCATTCATTTACATAAATAGAATTTCCTGTGACCCTTGTTACTGGCTGAAAGGTTTACCAGCCAACTTACTCGGTTAATCAATAATGAAAGAAGACAGAAAGAATCCTTAACAATGCAGTAATAACATAGAAATGAGCCACAAATTATTTATGTTAAATATCATGCAGGAACACGTAAGTTAACCAAAATGTACTGAACTATTAAGCATTGTTATTTTGGATTAAACTACATTGTGGTGTAAATTAATGGTAAATTGCTGTTGTTAACTGTCCTCATAAAATGTACGGTCATGGCTACTCTGTCATTTACTTTTATAAGAAAATCTAGAATACAGCTATATATATATATATATATATATATATATATTAAAGTTAGGTGTTGCTGCTCTCTGATGATTACTCTTGCTTTTATCTTTTTTTACTTTACTTTTGAACAACTTGGGACAAAACTTTCAACATTCTTTGATGCCAGTAAGCAATCTCCTCATCCTGTGCTTTACAGCTTAAGGATCATCTCTTCTGGAATTGTTTGCATTATGGTATTGTCAGTGAAGTCCTAATATGGATGTTTGAAGCAAACAATGTTTTTATAAGAAAATAACTTAAAACTCATGGGTAAAGAGAGGGACAAGCTGCCATACCCTCATGCAAGGCTCCATCCCCCAAGGTGACATAAACTTGAAGGAAGTTAACAATTTTCACAGAATCGGTTTGGCAGAGTGTTGGGTCTTAATGCTTTGCAAATATTTCAAAAATGCATGGCCTATCTGTCATTATATTACACTGGCATGTCTTCCCAGAAAACGATTGGCCTTTCATTTCATGACTCAGTGATAGCAAACAAAATGTTATGCAGTGCAGAGGCATAGCCTGGAGTTTTGAAACAGCATGCAGCAGCCCTGCACATCGAGTGTAACCCCGACCCCAGTCAGTGTTTCTGGAGAGTACATGTTTTCACTAATGAAGAAAAAAATGGTATCAAAAACACCCATTCGGGGATCTCAGTCTCTTTTGCAAAATAAATAAAACATATTGGAGGGATAGGTTTGCATCACAGAGAATACTGCTTCTATAGAATTGTCTTCCACTTCACCTAAAGCAAAGCAGTTTTCTTATTCTATTCAAACGTGGTTTGGATGAATAGCTGGGTAACCACAAATTCACCACTGGTTTAGCACTCCTGTCCCTCATGGATAGGAAAAATATGTAAATGTTCTGACATAACTTTGTTTGACCCAAGTCTAGGTAATTCATATGCAAAATATAATGGATAAAGACTACCATGGTAATGTAAGGCTAGGCTTATTACAACCTCACAGATCATAGCCCAGTAAGTACTTATGAAACCATGAACCATATGTATAAACTCCTGAAACCCTTACGTTTAAGAAAAAAACTTCAGCTAATCAGACATTCTTGAAAAAAACGGTAAACTATAAACAGAAATGATGATAAACCTATAAAAATGCCTGCTTTTTATGTTTTCATTTTGAATTCTAACACATTTTGATGCACAAAAATCATAAATTATATTTGAAAAGTATATATTATGTTATGAACATGCATATGGTATATGCCTTGTTATGCTCATGTGGATTTGCAAAACCTAAATGTAACAAAGGAGAATATCCCAACTTGTAAGGGAAATTATAATATACTGACTAAACTGGACAAAAAATCAGTTACTATGGGCCTGATTCCAAAAGACTTGCTCTCAGTATAAGTGACCACTTCCACGAAGACCAGGACAATTGGAGTCTGTAACCTGGCATTAGCCTGTTTATAAGCAGGTTTTACACTGAGAACACATTATTCAGAATCAGGGCAGACTTACACTTTGAATAACTCTTTTGGAATCTGGTCTTATCTTATTAGGACCAAAATTAAGGATGTTTCTTAGCACACAGAGTATTAATGATATGTTTGACCTTGCCATTTTTCAAACGGGTGGGAACAGTGGACAACTTCCACACTAATGCAAACACAGTGTGATGTGGCTGCTTTCAACACCATTACTTTTGAGGAAAGAAAGGTCCATCTATTAAGTCAGATAATTTTCAAATCTAATGTGGTGTCAAGATTTACAGAGGATTAACAGATTCAGCTTTGTAGTTGGTGACTGTTAAAAGGGATACATTGCATGTCCATATGGGGAGAAATGAATGGAACAGCATCATATTTTGTAGACAGTGGTATCCATATCTCAGTTCAAGAGGTGTACATTCTTAGTACAAAATTGGCCTCACTTCCAGTGCCTTTTTAAGGCAAGTTAAAACTGATGGACATGCAAGAATGAAATCACATGAGATAAATTAACTGGAGGTGGATGTCCACAATGACCAAAGCTTGAAGTGTTGTGCCAAAGATGATGTATGCATTGTGGCATATGCTGCCTCAAGTACAATGTTGTATTCCAAACCTCTTCAATTTCTTCTATATTTGGATTTTTTTATTTAGTATCGATCATATATAAATGTTCTGCATCCCTGAGTGATGTCACTGTATGCATAGGACGGGGATATAGCCACAGACATTAATGGACATGTACCACATATCTGTGGTGGTGCATCCATTAAAGTCTACATATGAATACCCACCCTATTCCTCTGCTACTGTCATGATGAAGAACAATCAAGTGACATTAGCATAGAGAAGCATATATTTTGTCAAATCAAAATTAAAGAACTGGCACATTGAACATAATGAATGAGTGGGGAAAAAAACACATCAAGGGGATGTAGACATCATGTGCTAGGGTGCAACGGATAAGTCAAAGAATTGTGCCAAGATACTTTAAACTAAAATATATAAAATCTTAGGACTTTCCTGACTCCAGTGTAGTGTGTGTGTGTGGGGGGGGGGGGTCTCCCATCAATGTGATATGGTTTAAGAACATTTCTGTACATCCTTTATTGCAGTAAATAATGCCTTCTACTCTTCAGTCACTAGTGGTATTGGCTGGGAAGTGTTCATCTACATTAACAGTAGTCTCAGTACACTGCCGCTTAAAACAAACAATAGAGGAATAATAGCATTGTCATTGTAAACAATAATACAGAGAAGCACACAACTGACTAGTATGGAACTCTTTTCAAATCACAAAAAGAAAAAGAGAAATATCTCACTAACCTTGAATTAACAAACAAAACTAAAACAATCATTGTATGTAACTGCACTTTCACTACAACTGCCTACTATCTCACTACAAATAACAAATATGACCCACACTTTCTTGGATTCAGTAAATATAATTTTCTCACACAGTTAAAGAAAAAACCTAAAGGGAGATTAAATACCTTAAAAGCCTGTGTTTGTGCTTGTTTCCTGTCATTCCTGTAACTAGTCCAGTCCAGATACAGATTTGCTGTATCCAGGTCTGTATGTAAGCTTCTAAGCCTCCCAAGCCTTTCTGTGTTGGAGGGAAGCCTTCTAGCTTGTCAGTGGGATTGGTAAGAACTATGTAGCCTATCTACCACAAGAGGAGTGGTTTCTGGCCTAGAAATTGTAGTTTATTGGCTGCTTGGGCAGTTTTTCCATCTCTTTCAACTTGCTGGTTTAAAAGCCCACGTTTACACTTGTTTCCCACCTTTTCTGTAACTAGTCTAGTCCAGATACAGATTTGCTGTATCCAGGACTGTTTGTAAGCTTCTGAGCAGTGCCAAAAAGTATGCTCTTCAATTTTCTCTTAGAGCTGATAGTTGTCTCCTCTCCTGCACTTTTACTAGCTTATTAGTCTAGCACTTTACCAAACTTCTTGTGGCAATTAACGTAGAACACAAAGTGCTACCAGCACTAAACCTTCTACAAGGAAACAGCTCCTGTACTTATTATTAATGCCCACACCCTGCTAGGCATGTCTAAAGAGCAGTTCCCTGTGCTTTCTCCTATTAACCTGGTGAACTTGGGCATCCTGAGGCAATGTAGCAACTGCCTCATACACTGACAACCCTCTCCTCTTACCTCCCAACACTCAGACTTGTGAGAGATGCACTTATATATCCAAATTGAAAGCCACGCACTCTCCAGCCAAAACCAGAACAGCTGGCCAACAGGAGAAAGTCAACAGTTGCACCACACCACAAGGAACACATAGCAGTCCAGAACACACACCAGCACTGCCTTCACATAAAAACACAAACCACACAGCCACCTTTGCAGAGGCTCTCAATAAAAATCTACCCAAACAGCAGAGACCTCCAAGGCAGAAACGCACTTGACCACCACAACACAACACTAATCATGAGACATATAACTCTCCTAAACAGTGTGCCACTCATACAAAGTCCCTAAGGCAAAACAGTATGCCCAACACACTAGTCATAGGTGACTCGATAATAAGGCACACTGATGGCCCACTCACTAGGTTGAATAAGGAGGAAGTAACAGTCAGCTGCCTGTCAGGTGCTAGAATCCGCCACATAACGCACACACTCAGGTCCCTCAACACAGGTACAAATATGACTCTGTCATTGTACATGTGGGTGTGAATGACCTGGGCATACCTCACTGGACTACATGAAAAGTGAAATGGAGGAGTTCTCGGATTTTGTAGCCCAGGCAGGTATGACCCTAGCCCTGAGCAGCCTCCTACCATCACCCAGAATGATATACAAGCAGAAAATGATTGATTTCAACAATTGGCTAAGTTTCAGATGTCATTCTAAGGGGATACAATATCTGTCTGCCTGGGATGACATGATTGACAGACCTCGATGCTTCGCCAGATTTGGCCTGCATGTGTCACCCCTGGGCATCCGGTTACTGGCCAAAGCTCTTGCCACCCCTATAGTGCGTTTTTTAGGTGGTGTTCTAAAGACCAAATTATCACTGTAACAGCTACAAAAAAATGCAATCTGAGGGCCATGCTGCTCAACACTAGAAGTCTAAATCTCAAAATGCACTCACTCGACGCACTGCTTAAAATGGAGAACATTGACATTTGTGCTGTAACTGAGACTTGTTTCAAGGCAGCAGAAAGCAGCCCTGCACTACCAGGCTTATATCTCATTCCACACCTTTCAGCCCCAGAACTTGAATCAAAGCTCCAAAGGCAGTGGTGTTTCTATATTCATAAAGGATGCACACACCTCCAGACTATTAGCCCAACATAATGCATCAGAGATACTTCAGGTGCAGCTAACATTGGGTAAGACAGTTATTCAGGTCGTAGCCTGTTATAGGTCCCCAACCATGTCCCAAGACTCACACTCCACATTCCTAAGCACCCTGGAGAATATTAGGGTCCAACCTAACACTCTCATACTGGGCGACTTCAACTACCCCTCCATTAACTGGGAAAACTACTCATGTACCAATACGCTTGCCCAACATTTCCTGGAATTCATTAATTCCAATGCCCCTGGACCAGCTTGTTCTTACCACTATGAGAGGTAGCAACATCCTTTACCTGGTCATTACTAACATGGGCGACCATTGCTCTACACCAGTAGTCAACTCCTTGCTAGTTAGATCTGACCACAAACTAATCACCTTGGAAATCCACATCCCTCCCCCCCGCAAAGGTAACCACCATGATAAACTTCTCCAAAGCTAACTTTTGGCTCCTAAAAGCAGAGGTAGCTAACTTCACGCCACCCATGCAAATGGAGAATAGTTGCATGACCACCGAATCATACACCAATGCACTTTACGAACACATACACAAATGCATGAATCTCACCATACCCAATAGAACCAAGATACTCTCCTCCAAAAAAGGAAGGCTATCTGGTGATCCCCTGCCATAAACAAACTCTACAACAGAAGGAGGAAACTGATGTAGAATAAGGTGAAGTCCCAAGACTGGAAAAACTCCGTTATCAAAATGTTGAGATCCCTCATCAAATCTTCTAAAGCTAGCTATGAAAACAGAATTGCAGCAGATAGTAAAGACAACCACAAGGCCTTCATAAACTGAGCCAACAGATATTGCCAATATACTGGCCGACAGATTCAGTGCCAACTTTACCCCTCTTTCCTCCAGTGAAGGACCAATCTGGATACCAGTAGATTGCCAGGCACCCAGTATTACTGCTGCAAGGGTTAAAACAGCACTGTCCAAAGCCAAGAATACAGCTACTATGGGACCTGGCAATATCCCTAGCTGTGTTCTACATGAACTACAGAGTGAACTGGCACCTCACCTGTGTGCCCTGTTCAATCAGAGCCTCAACTCAGGCTTTGTCACTATTGAATGGCACACTGCTACAGTCATCCATCTCCACAAAGGAGGAGCAATTACAGACCCTGGGAAATATCACCCCATTAGCCTGATGAGTCTGATATGCAAAGTTATGGAATGTATCATCATGGACCTAATAAACAAGGATATAGGGAATCTCCAAACTCTGGATCCCACACAGTTTGGTTTTGTGAAGGGTAGATTATGCCTGCTCAACCTGGTTGACTTCTTTGAGTCAGTCACCAGAGCTGTGGATGAAAGCAAGATGGTTCATAAAGTCTACCTTGATCTGGCCAAGACCTTTGATACCATTCCCCAGTCAGGAATCATAGAAAACTCACTATGCTAGGCATCAACCCCTATATCACTAGGTGGGGTGTAAACTGGCTCACATATAGTACCCACAGTGTGAAAGTAGCTGACAACAAGTCAGACTGCTGACCAGTCACAAGTGGAGTCCCAGAGGGTTCGGTCCTGGGTCCTCTGCTGTTTGGTATCTATTTCTCTGAAGTCCAGGTCAACACTAAGGGACTCTGGCTGACAAAGTCCACAGATGATTGCAAGTTGGGAGCTATTATTAACTCCCCAAGTGATGCTGACATCCTACAGAAAGGCCTCACTGAGACCAAAAATAGGTGTCAGAACCATAGCTTTCAGCTCAATGCCAAACAATGTGTCATCATCCCCTTTGGGAAAAACCCAGTTCCCATGAATTGCCACATCAATGGTAGTCCACTGAACACAGAAGGTGTTATAAGAGATCTAGGAATACAGATTGACAGCAACCTCTCTTTTGACCACCACATTGCCACTGTGGTCAGAAAGTCCTTCTATGTGGCACATCTCATTACTAAGGGTTTTGCATTCAGGAAGAAAGATGTCATTGTCTCCCTCTACTCTGCCCTCATTATGCCAGTCATTGAGTACAATGCCCCATTTGGCATGTACCTCTCTAGACATCTGCAACAACTGGAGAGGCCACCAAAGTATCTCACAAAGAGGATCCTAGGCCTTAAACACTTGTCTTATATGGACAAACTCAAAAAACTCCAACTATTCTCTGTCTCATATCACCTACTTAGAGGTGATCTCTGCTTGACTTACAATGCCATGTCTGACACAGCTCTGTTAGAAATGCTACATCTAAAAAAATCCTAAACCCTCCACACCACACGCATCAGAGACCTCAACCTCATTACCACAATCAACAGAACATGGTGGAGGAACAGGTTCATAACCCAGAGACTGGCCAGGCTATAGAACAGACTTCCCATACATGTCAAACAGAGCACCTCACTAGCCCTCTTCAAGAGAAATCTTGATGAGTGGATGGAAAATAGAAAATTCACCCTCAAGGATCACTCCAGTGGGTCTACTCAACAGAGGCACTGGGAACTAAGGTCAAGGGGCATGATGCCAGGGTAATCTTATGGGCTAGGCTTGTAAAGGCTCCATGGCCATTAGCCTAGTACACATCTATGAACCTATAATTATTCGTCTTGTTAACATAGCTCCAATGAACAAAGGCCCTATTATTATCCTTTACAAAGCATCAAAACAATGTTTATCCTTGTGTGAAACTTCTCTATAAGCACCGATAGCTGGATTTGTAAAACAAACAAAAGAAAAACTAAGGCTCTAATCAACCTAGAAAAAGGTTCTCAGTAACAAAAAAGCTAAAACCATATTCCACTCAGTAACAAAAAAGCTAAAACCATATTCTACTAAGCTTAAAAAGACTTAACAGTCTGATAAACAATGTATTCCTATGGTTTTGTATAACAAATAAGACTGGGGAATTAGTTTCATAAGTAAAATTCCAGGTAGTACCCCCTGTTGTAAATGTTAAATCTCTCTCTGAGGCACAATACATTTCACCAATAACCTTGTGCACAAATTTAGTACTAATTTCAGAAACTACTACTTTACTACACCCAGAGGGTGACTGTCAATCATATTGCATGAGAAAATCAAAGAAGTTCTGCTAAAATTTGAAACACCAGTTGCATGTGTGCCCAAATAATAACTCAGATCATTTGACATGGTGGAACACATCATGGTGTATGAGTAATGACAACACAAAATTTAACTAAATGTTGTGTTTTAAGAAGCAAGTGGTTCCTGCCACTTAGTATATTGAGGGAGTGTCACCAAAAAAGACTGTCACAAAAGAAATTTGTATAATTATAAATGGGGCTTCTCCTTTTCCCAGTAGGTTGCCAGAGTAGTAAAAAATGTTTTCAGTGTTAACACACATATACTGTAGGGAATTACAATTCAAATCAGAGAGGCCATTGTCCACTTCTATACCTCACCTGTCTGGCCCATTGTGTCTGTCTGCTATCTCCTAACAAAACACCTGATTTTTCTGGATGTCCTGCACATTAGTGTTTGAGTATTTACAGCTGGCCATAGTCCTCATCAGAGATCATTATCAGCCACTCTTCCTGATGCTACTGCTCAGCATGCCATGTCTCCATTCCATAAGTCCAATTTATTTTTGAACATCTCCATGTTATCTACCTGTTTGGTCATCAATGGCAGGGAATTTCTTCTGTGTCTAGCTCTTGCTTGAAATAATTTTCTAGCTAATTTTGACCACATTACCTTTAAATCAGAGTACTGATTTATTTTTCCACACTTAACATATTTCGCAAAACTAATTCCCAATGTACACATAGCAGGTTAATTTTTAAAACTTTTAAATACCAAAATTAGATGTCAGCTAACTGGAATAAATAGAGAATAAATTGTTTCCTAATTCTCTGTTCATAAGATAAATTAGATGTTCCTTTGATATTTTTGTCTAAACCTCTACACTTGTACAGTTTGCAAATACAAGATCTTGAGTATAAATAAAAGCCAGTGCCATACTCCATTACTGGTTTTATAATTGGCTCGCAAAGAGGAAATATTACAGTGACAGCAACGGAGGAAATACTTCTTAACAAAGTGCAAATTAGATAATGTATTTCTCAGAATTGTATTCACCTGCCTTGCAATGCTAAGATTTCTTTGATTAATACTACATATGTATTCAAACTTCTAACATTCCTCAATTATTACTTAGGATACAAAGGTATTCTTACCAGGCAGAACTGTTAAAATCAAACACTTTAATTAAAAAAAACTAAAATCCAAGGTCAAAGTTTAAGTCCTAAGATAAAGTAGAAACTTGCAAGTAAATCCAAGAAATCCAGAACAAAACAACAGACAAGCCTTTTCAGCTTAGTCAGCCTTCTTCAGATCCTGTTGTTTCCTGTTCCTTTGGAGCCTTTTAAAGGGTAATCACCAAATGAAAAATCTTATCTCATAAGTCACCACCTTCGGAGTGCCAGTTGATTCTTACAAGGCTTGTTTTCAGTGTTCATTCTTACAAGGTTTGTTTTCAGTGAAACCAGTAAGTTTTATTTCAGTTTAATTCCTCAGTTATTGGGCAATTCATACTATACATATTTGTATTACTGTACACGTGCACACACACACACACACACACACACACACACACACACATATACATAAATATATATATATATATATATATATATATATATATATATATATATGCATTTTTTTTTAATTTTACTATCTCAAAGTAACACTTTTGCTCAATCAAAATTAGATTTCATTTCAGCAGCAGGTATATCTACAGGAGACAAAGGTGAAATTATTGCCTGCAGCACAACATACCAACGAACGCAATGCAGATTATTGCTTTCCATGGAAAATCACTGACACTGTAATTTTTAGGTGAGTACCAGCAGTGATTCTGTTCTTTATGGATTTTATTTTCCATTTTTTAAGTTGGTATGCCCTTGTAGTTAGAAAATACATGTTCAGAAGGGCATAATGTACTTTCAGCCCACATCAGCAGGTGCATGCAAAAAAACATTTACAATTTACTTTTTCACCCTTTGGTGTCTTGGGCATTAGTTTCACTATTTCCGGTCATTGGGGGTTTGCTGTTTGAAGAGTCATAGTAGAACCAAGGTCACATTCTTTATTAAATATACTTTTGCAGTGGACAGTGATCTATTATGAAACATGAGTGGTAGTCCATCTGGTACTTCTGATTTATCCTGACTTAGGTAAATCATTTTCTTCTTACCTTCTGCCCTCTGTCTCTTAGTGAGTGTCCTCCGTCCAGGCATGGCACAATCTTCTCAGTATCACTTTAAAGAATGAAAGTCTGTAAAAGTAAGTAAGTATTCATTTTTCCCAGTATTCTCTTCTGGGAACCAAAACATTACCCAAAAGAAGGTCAGATAAATGTAACTAGATGTACTATGAAGCTATCTTGTAATTTTCTGCCTGCTTTTGTACTACTCGGTCAGGTCTGTTCCTACTTTCTTCCTAAATATACCTAAGGGAGCCCATATTCCACATTTTGACTCCCTCTCCTAATGTCTTCTTGGCTTGTGTCATGGCACGTTCTCCTCCATTGCTGATGTTTTATTTCCCTTTATGTATTACACTTCCTTCACTTCCCTACATCTGCCCATCTACATCTTGTATGCCTAGTCTTTTGCTCTAGTCATAGCTTTATCTTCTTATCCAGCCTCTTTGGTCTTTCCTTTAGTTTTCTTACTGCTGCTTCCTTAAATCCTTGTCTATAGCTAGGTCATCTTGTTTCTTGACAAATCCAAGCTGAAGAGCAGAATAAAAAAAATTGAAGTCTAAACAATTCTCTTCTGATTGCTACAGATATATCCATCATACACTGAGAAATGTAGTCCTTCCCCCATGATTGCTGAAACAGTAATGACATTCAACTTCATAAACCAATGTCTTACTACACTCCCAAATAATTGGCAGCTATCAATCATATAACTTAATGCCTTGTACCTGGGACAGCTGCCTTCCTTTATCATGGTATAGTAATGGCTTTATTTGTATCCCTGACCCATTGCTTCCTCAGTTTTTCTTGACCCAGTTCAAATTTGATTATCACCCCCATTCCTGTAAAATCACATTGCCATTGTCTTTGTCTCTGCATTCTTAACCTTTCACTCCTACTGTACTATTGCCTGATGACACCTTTAAACACCTTTCAACCTGATCCTCTTCACCTTGGTTATAACCACATCAAAAATTCTAACTTTTCTAGTATAGTTTTGCACCAGCTGACTAAACCACAGAAGGCCCAGTAACTCAGACAGCCACTACTATCTCTCTACCCCAGAGCTTTGAATCTCCTTGATTGTTCCATTAAGATTCATTTCCAAAATAACTGCAATCCTCTTTCTTCCTGTCACATTCCTCTATTTTTTTCTTCTAGTCTGTTTTCCCCTTCTTTGATGTTTGGAGAGCAATGCATTATGGATTTTAAGAAGTATATATCTTTTATTATGCTAATGCCTAGGTGCAAAATGTTGCAGAGCATGTGGTGTCCTTTCAAAAAAGGAGTAAGAGTAAAATGTGTCATGAAGACTGATAATTCTGAGTCCTTGTGTTGTTTTTAAAGCATTCTGATAAGTAACCACATAATGCATGATACTAGAAGGAAAGAAATATATTTTCAATATTGTTTCACATTATTTCTCAGTTGTGTGCATTTATAGATCATATAAAATCCTTCTGCTAGTTCTTGCGTTGTTAAATTATCATTCATAGTAAAAAGTTGTCACACAAAATACATACCATTATACTGTGATTAATTCTGGCATTCAGAACCTAAGATTTTTTATGCATTAAGGTGCCTCTGATCTCCCCATATAATTAGCATTCCATTAAGATGTTAAAAGTTTTAGTACTTGCTTACTGCACTGACAAGGAGGAACACTGTCTATATTTACATATTTTGTCTAATAACGTGCATTCATAAATTTAAATTGTGTATGTCATATAAATTCTTCCATTATCAACAGCAGAGATGTATTCTTCAGTGAGCATTGCTCTGTTCTTGGATTTAACTTTCTAATCATGCTGCATGTTCACAGACAATTATATCAGTGTTTGTGATACTTGTGACAGACCCATAGCATGGAGGCATCCAAGGTTTTGATACCCATAAAAGAAAGGGTATTTTTTTCTGATCAAGAAACTGTTCAGTGCTGAAGCTATTAAGCATATGTGTATTAGCAAATAGTTTGCTAATCAGCTTTCATACAGCCAAAGAGATACATAATAATACTGTCTCAGTTAAGGAATGATGTAGCATACACTATACACTGAATACAATATCCAAAAAAAGTGGTCTGTACTTTGTATTCTGCTCAACAAGGAGATTGTTTAAAATGTCTCTGCTGGGACTAGACCATAAAAAACTATGATCAAATGCACTAGTAAATGTTTTACTAATGCAATGCCCTCTTTGCCCTGGCTCCTCCTCTCTTTTGATAAGGAAATTTCTTTGAGCAGGTTCATGGTAAACATTACACAGTAAATACAATGAAGAGTGTCCATACTTGAAATATAGACTACCCATAGTTCTTGTGAAGGGGCAGTATATGTCATGTGTACACAAGTAATTCCACATACATGTAATATCAAGTTGCTTTCTTGTACAGCATATCTATTATGCAGTAGTAGCATACTATGATTATAAGATCCCTGCCTATGATGTGCTGTCCAATCCACGTCAGTATAACATAGCATCAAGCCTTTGTAAGCACTTTAAGTTCTTCCTCTGAATCTAGTTCATCATAGTGCCCAAAATTAAAAATGTAAATGTTGACCACCACCCAACCAGTACCCTTAGTAAAAGATTACTTCAAGTACAAAAGAGAAGTATTACACAAGCTCTGAATCAAAGTAAAAATTAAATCAGCTGGTAGCATGTATGGGAAAGGCTGCTACTTCTCTCAATAGAATTTAGTGGGTGACTATTTATCCAAAAATAAATGAAAGCTTGCCCTTGATACAAAAAACAGCAGCACTAACCCATTGCACTAACTAATAAGTTAAAGGATTCGAACCCAGCATCCTTGGCCCATGAAACATTGCTAACTCATAACTTATATATTTATCTAAAGTTGACAGTGTAAGAGTACTGTTAAACCAAAAATGAACTTGTGACCATGCAGCCTCAGAACAACAAATAAACCAAGGAATAGGCTCATGTAGTGAATCCCCGAAGGCAATAACAAACTATCCCAAAATCAGACAGACTACAAACTGTAGACTCCAAGGAGATGAATTAAATTAATAGTATTTAGTAAAATTTTAAAAGTATTTTAAAAGAAAATCACATATTAGTTAAGTGCTTTTGTCTGTATTATATAAATAACTTCTTCATAACCATTAATTCAATTCCTTCAATTATTTAAATACAAAAATAAACTGTCATGTGACCTAATAAATTATTAAATACTTTTCTAAAAGAAATGCATCCTATAAACTTACATTGCATCTATGGCACTCTGAAAAACAGCACTTAAATATATTTAAAATTGACAGGATTAGAAAATAACCAGATGTACATAAAATGTTTGTATTTCTAGTTTCCTTAGTGACAAGTGGACTTTGTTATTTTAAATAAAAATAAATAATTACATTTCTTCCTAAGGTTAAAGTTTAGATGCTTTCTGCTTGAGTACTGGGAGTAAGGAAACATGTTCATTTAAACCAGTTGAATTTAAAGTGTTTAGTTTCAGTTGCCACCTGAGGTCTCTCTTTTCTAAAAGTGTTTCCCAATCCCCTCCCCTTGTGTTTACAGGTGCAATGTCAACTATGCCAAAAGAAAATTCTTTAAAAATTTGCCATACCAAAGAGTGTTTAAGTAAAGAACTATTGACATTCTTCTTTAGTATGTCGTAGTTTTGTTCGTAGATATGTTTACATAAACCATTCTGTTTTACCAATGTAATAGGTTTGGCATCCAGAAAACAAAGTGACATACACCACACCTTCTGTACAACAGTTTCCTTTGATTAAAGCAATTGCATGGTTACCATATGTAGAAGAAATTTCTTCTAAGATGAATGCACACTGTTACAGGTTCCACATCTGTGAGTTCCTGTGGTACTATTAACCTAATTTGAAGGATTATCCAATAAATATTTAAGATTTCTTTCCTGTATTATATGAAAAAAATGGGGCATTCCCAGTAGATGGTGTACATCAGGATTAATTTTAAACAAATTCCAATTGTTAAAAATATTTTTTTGACTTCTTGTGCTGAACTGTCAAACTAAAGAACCAAATCTTTGTTAAAACAAATGTAGTCATGTGCAGATGTCTATAGGTCATTGTTAAAACCAGTTGCAAGGAAGGGAGTACACTTAGTTCCCTACCCTTTTATAATGTCAGAACACACTTCATCTAGCAAATTCAAAAGGTAACCTCTTTCTAGAAACATCATAGTTGTTTTAACCCATTTAACTTTGAATAACATAAAGTTTGAGCACATTCTATCCATTCTCACCAACTCCCCTTTAAATACACTTTTTACTGCCATCTGGGTGTCATCTATTAAAATGTAAATAAGTATTTGAGAAAGTGTCCTATCTGTGAATAGTGAACTCTAATTTTTCAAAATTAAGTTTTTGATAACACACACATCAATATAGCTAACTGTGTGTTTACTACAATTAAAAGTAAAACTTAAAATTCAATAGTACTGCTAATATATTTGATGATGTTTTATATATATTTGTATATATATATATATATATATATATATATATATATATATATATATATAGATATACACCTTTGTCTATGCCAACCCATAACAAAAACAAATCATCCAAGTGCCAAAAGAAATTTGTCCAGCAATTAGAGTAAATTGAATTGAAAGTGTTTTTCTTTTCCAAACTGTACATTATCAAGTTATCATATATAGGGGTACAAGCAGAACCCATAGCCATTTCTTGAATCTGCTTGAAATATTCACCATCAAAGTAAATAAAGTTATTCTCTAACAGCATTTCCACCAAATCAATCAATAATTTATGAGCACAGTCTTTTACTTGGGTGAAGTCTAATATAGCTTGGTGGAATAAAGCCACCCCATCCTTGTGTGGGATACATGAAAATAGATCTACCACATCAATTGTTAAAAAAGTGTGGTTATCAAACAATTCCTGCTTTAGTTTCCCTAAAAAGTCCCAGGAGTATTTAAGAATGTGTTGAACTAAATTTAGTGTGTTATTCAAAATTCAAGCAATATATATATATATATATATATATATATATATATATATGTATATATATATATATATGTATATATATATATATATATATATATATATATATATATATATATACAGCAAGTAGATAAGTTTTGGACCTCTGGGGATGAGACTATAACCTTGTAAGGAAGGTTCTTGATGTTTTTATGGACTGCTGGTATCATAGGTTGTTTAATAGAAGGAAAATTAAATATATCATGTGTAATTACACCTTGTGAATTGCAGTCTTCCAAGAAAATATCTATCTTCCTACAAGCTATAATCATTTTATTTTTGGAAACTGTGTTGTTCTACTATCTTGTAACATATTATAAATCTTAGTAATGTAATCAGTTTTGTCCACTATAAATGCTTCACCCCCTTTATCATGTTGTAACTCTGTCTTCTTGTACTTAATAATAAAATTTATTAGTTCAAAAGCATGTTTTTCAAACATGGAAGTAAGTTATTTGTATTCAGAGTTGCTAAACCCAAGTCCATTGGGAAATTTATAAACACTAAGTCCTTTATGGACTCTGTTTTCATTCAATGATTTATGTTAGAAACAATTATCTAACTGTAAACTATAAACAATGAAATGGCAAATAAAGATGGCAACAGAAGTGAAGCTGAGGCGAATTCTGGTTCCATGGAGATATTTTCTTCAATGAGAGAAGAAAATTTTGTACTGGCCATTGAAAAAGGAGATTGCATGGAATATTCTAAAGAAATCTTCCAAAAAGTGTTGCTCAAGAAGAAGTTATAATTACAACCCTCCAGTTGGGATAGTTGAAGGATGACATATTAGAAAAATTTTTGGAACAAAGGGAACTGGAGACAGGAAACAAAGCTTTGTTGAGCAAAATAATGGAGAAGCTGAGCAGCAGAGAGGAAAAGAAAAAGAAACCATTCATAGAAATAGTAGGGTCTCAAAAGGAAGCAGAGAAGGAAAAACAATGGAAGAAGTGGAAAAGAAAAATCATGTTGTGAGAATTCAGTGTAAAGAAGAAAGCAAGTTGAATAGGTATGAAATTTGGGAAAAGATATTGTGCCTTTAGGTGTAAAGGTACAGGAGGTAAGAGCATTTATACTAATAAATAGAGACATATTGTGGCATTTTTTGAGACTGATGAAGCTTTAGAAAATTTCTTTAAAAAAATATGGAGCGGAAAAAGACATTCATATGTGGAATAATTATGTGGATAAGACATTTTTTGGAGAAACACAGAAAAAAAACAACCTACAGTTTTGAACAGAGACTGAAAGAAAGACAGCGATAGATTTTATGTTGTCAAAATCTATAACAATTAGAACAAGTAGTAAAGACATGTTTTTCAGATCATTTAGAAATATGGATTGAGATAGATTAAAATAAAGAATATATTAAGATAAGGAACAGAATTAAGAGAATTATTGAAAAAGAATGGGAAAAAGATAGCCAGGAAGACATAATAAAATTATAGAAGGATCATTTAACAATGATATTTTTATAAGAGCTGGACAGAATAGTGGATTACATTTAAAAAGAAGTACAAAAAGATGCATCTTATATGGGAGAATGAGGAAAGACAAAAAGATAAGGAATGTTGGCAAATTCAAAACAGTGTTCTAAACTATTTAAATAGGAATGAAAGGAATTATTTTAGGTGAGAAGAATAAAATTTACCAGAAAAATCAATAGAAAATTAAAAAATTATTATACAGACAAAAATAGTTTTTTACAGGGAAAGAAGGAAGAAGTATCACCATACTTAAGTACTAAAGTAAAGGAAGAGGGTGGTATAATGAAGGAAATGAAAAGTAATAATGGTAGAATTGAAAATGAGCAATCTAATGGATGTTGTAGCTACATATGTGAAATAAATTGCAAAGGGAAAAAGGTTAAAAAGGAAAAGTTCATGGAAGGTAAAGCCATTTTCAGAATAAATAAACAAATACTTTTTGACAACAGATTACTGTAGCAGATATAGAAAAAATAATTAAAAAGTGTAAATGTAGACATGGCAGCTGAATTGGATGGTATAGGTTATCAAATATATGCAAAGTTAATGTTATAGCAAAAATAAATATTAATAAAAGTATTTAATGAATGGTTAAAATGAGATAATTTATAAAGAAATACGTGGAGGAGTGATGAGATTTATATGGGAGGAAGGAGAGAAGGAAGAAATAAGAAATTGGAGACCTATAACGATGAATAATTGTGATTAGAAATTATTTAGAAATGTAATACAAAAAGATTAGAAATGAAATTGTATTATATAATAGAAGAAATTATTTATAGGGTCAGAGGAAAAGGAATTCAGGAAGTAGTAATGATATGTAGAAAAATAGTAGATGATGTTAACAAAGATCAAACAGAACTAAAAATAATGGTGGCAGACATAAATAAAACATTTGTTTCAATACACCATAACATTCTAACGCAATTAATGAAAGGATATAATTTTAGAATTAAAATAAAAAAAAAATGTGATGCCATATATAAAAATACTAATATTAAAGTTTTCGTAAATGGTTGGTTTTGTGAAGGAATAAAAATGAGAAGAAGTGTAAAACATGGATGCCCAATGACTGGCATCTTGTTTTCAATGGTTATGAATAGTGTAATAAAAGGATTAAATGAAAAACTCAATGAAACTAAATATATTCAAGAAATGGGGATACACTATCCTATTATTATGTCTTATGCTGATAATATAATATTAACAGTGACACATGTAAAAGAAATGGAAAAAATAATTAGGAATGTATTGAATAGATTGCAAGAGACTGGAGTGAATATTAACAAAGAAAAATGTAAAGGCATAGGCGATAAAACTTGGGAGGTGTGCAATTTTGGGAAACAATATCAGCACTAGGAAATTAATTTGACAAGGTATGATATAATAAAGAAGCAGTGGGAAACAATGTTTTGAGATTTATAAGGATTTACGATTATGTGGAGTAGGTATGGATTATCATTAAATAAAGTACACTTAATAAATACAATATGGATGGGAAATTATCATAGTTAACCAATGTATATCTACTCCTAAAAGAAATAGAGAAGTAGTTTACTGACATTGTTTTTCAATTTATCTGGGGAGCTATATTAAATCTAGTTAATGAGGAGTTTTGTACATGGAAAAAGATAAAGTGGGTTTCAGATATTGAACTCGATAGTGTATGGAGCATCTTTAAATTTATATAAGATTATGAGATGGATAAGCTGAAGAGAGAACAAGTTGGTAGTAAGTATATTTAAAGAAAAAACATAAAAAGAATGGGATGTAATTAAAATGAATAAAAGATAAAATGAATGGAAAAATGAAGAAATAAAGTACCAAGATAAAATAAAAAATGTGGAAATTAAGATTAGATAAAGCTGTTGTTGGCATAAGAATATTATGAGACACAACTATTGTGTGAACCCTTGGGAATATTTAACATAAGACAATAATAAAGCTTTAAAACAGATCAATAAATGGTGTATGAAGATTGTGTTCTATCGTTTTTTTTTATGGAGATTACAAAATAATGAGGTACCCATAGAGGAAACATGTCTTATGAAAAAGTTGATGAGAGGGTTTGTTTGTATTGTGGGGAATTGGAGACAATGGAATATTTTTTATATGTAAAATAGTTAAAAATGAATGGGAAAATAATAGAAAACAAAAATAATTAAGGAATTGCAAGATTATAAACAACTTAATATGGACATAATCTTGAGTATGGTTTCTATAGACAATATAGTAAATATGTTAAGAATGTGGATACAGATATTTGGTATATTTTCGGCAATCTGGAATGAAAGGGCAAATGAAGTTATGTTTAATGGAAAGTGGATTGTACCAAATATAAAGAAAACAAAGTGGTGCTATGAAAAAAAAAGAGTTGTGGTCTGTATGAAATGTAATTATTTTCTTTGCAGAGTTAACGTATAAGATGATATTTCATTTTGTAAATATGTAAATATGTAAATGTATTTATTGTAAGCAATGTGTAAATAAGTTGTAAAAAAAAACCCTACTCATTTTGATGAGTGCCTTGGGATCTTTTACAACTACCTGAGCTAGCAACAACTCATAGAGATGGGGCCTTGTTTTAACATCTTTTTTTTTAAGAAAGTGTGTATTAATTTAACATATTTATAATATATACACATAAAAGAAAGAATCATCATCACATACAGTTATTCAGTGTTAGGAATACATTGAATTATTAAGGAAACAATTAACAGATTAAGAGTCTCAGTACTCTGATACCAACATTTCAAGGTTCTTTTTCAGTTTTACATAGTTTTGATGTTAAATTTAATATTTCTTTGAATGTAGGAACTAAGTTAATTTTCAATTTTTTGTAATAACTTTTCTAGCAACTGCAAAAAGACTGCAAAATATTATTTGCTGTTTGACTTTTACAGATACAGGACATGGAATATTTTTTGCTATTATTGATCTAGTTAAACAGCAATTATGATACTATAACTGTGTAAAATACATACCTATCCCTTCTAAATATACATTTGATTTTTCACAGTCTATAAATGTATCCAATCAGCTTTTACATTTGTACTACATTTCTGATAAACTGAAGAAATTGTATTAAACTTAGAGATTTTATAAGGAATAACATATGCTTTGCATATATTTTCACATAAAAACTCTACAGTGTAAACATGAAGAAGTATGACTAACTGATTTAATTAACAACATTTTATTTATACCATCCATTGAGTCACTCAATCCACTACTATCTAAAAAGTTCCAGAATGTTACGTTAAAATTATTATTCATAATTAACTTAACTTGGATAAGCTTTCTTTGCAAGTCAGGTTACCTTTGATGATAGCATTCATGTATTCATATAACGGGGAAATAATGTTCTGTTCCTCTTCACTCATATTATCTAAAAATTCACTTAATTTCTTACTGATGGATAATATTAACTGGTTAACAAATTCATCCAGCTTATAATCTTTCATTAAATATTCTGTAACTTAGCTTTTCTTTTTTCAAAGCAATCAGACCATAATACAAATCCATTCCATTTTATCCAATTAATTTTAACATTTTCTGAGTTTCCTTAATGTAGAGTTTTTTTGCAATAGGAAAACACAAAAATCCACATTTTGATATTAATTGAGTTTTAAAAACATATTTCTTAACTGTTTTAAGAATTTATATATACAGATTCTAAAGACTGAAATTAATTTCATTCTCAGGTAAATTTTAGTAACCAGATAAAAGGATTGTTACATATTTCTAATTTACCAAATTTTAAAAATGTATAAGAATTTAGTATAATCTGTTCCTGAATGTTTTTCAACTGACTAGTGTAAGTTAAGTCTATACAGAGTATAATAGCATTTAACTTAGAAGCAATATAATAAGATTCTACATCTCTCACATATTTTACTCTTCTCACCATGGCTCCTTACATGCTAACCCAGATTTTACTCTCAACCTTACTTTTTTCAACCCTATGCTCAGTTTACCTCCTATCCTACTATGAGGAATCACTCTACAACCAATCTTTCTATACACACAAACACACTAGAACATTGTTCTCTCCACCTCATTCATATCCATATACCCCTTCTACACCCAACTTCCTACTACCTAAATTCCATAGACCTAAACACCTCAGCTATGTCTTGCCTACAGATAACAAATATAAAACACTTTCCCTTCTAGTATGTAAGCTCACATTCAAACTTAGAAATCCTACCCTCCAAGATGGGGACATCCACCCCAACCCTGGACCTACTTTCCCTTCCCCCCTAGTGTCAATACACAAACTTGATAATAGCTTCCTAATAGGACATCTTAATACCCAAAGCATAAACAACAAAATACCCCACCTGCATGCCCTCCTTCATACACACTCATTTGATATTCTCTGCCTCACAGAGACATGGCTGAAACCATCCACCAAAGACACTGAGATCATTCCCCAAGGCTACAATATAATCAGACTCGACCGTCCAAACCGCAAAGGTGGTGGAGTTGCAATTCTTTTTAAAAATCATCTGAATATAACTACCCTTCCTGCCTCTCCATCCCAAGATAGCAAGTTAGAAGCAATCATTACAAAACTCCAGTTGAATTCCAAAAATCCCTTTATATTATCTGTATGTACCTCCCACCTGGTGACAATATACCAATCCTGGAAGATTATCTTAGTTGGATAACTACTACATATCCCCAAGAAACTGTTATACTAGGTGACCTGAACATAGACTGGAATAACATTAATACTGAAAATCCTTCTTCTCATATCAACCTACACGGCTTCATCCAAACCATCACCTCTACTACTAGGCTAAACAAACATAGTAATAGAGAAAGCATTTTAGACTGGATACTTATAAATAGAAGTAAAGATAACTACAAATCAGGAACCTTGCCAGATGATATCAGTGACCACTCTTTAACATTCATAATTAGGGAAAAGCCGATTGTGTAAACCCACCCACTACAAGAAAAATACGCACCATCAAACATTTTAATCCCGATCTATTTCAGGCTGAACTTAGTGCATGCAACTGGAATCCCTTAAAAACACTTCCTCTTGAAAATGCAATATTATACTTCAACAAAATCTTTTATCCATTCTTGACTTACATGCTCCTGAACGCATCATTAGAATGAAATCTAATACTGCCCCCTGGCTCTCCCATGACACCAAAAAACTTATTCTCACCAGAAATAAAGTCTGGGCCTCATGGAGATCCCATAGAAATAACCAAGATCTCCTAAACTTCCGCCAGCTCAGAAATCTAACAAAAAAGTCAATAATATCTGACAAAAAGAAATTTTACTTTGAACTGCAACAAACCCATGTCAATAATTCTAAACTTTTCTGGTCTTCTGTCAATAGACTTCTCTCCCCAGGTACTTCTAAAACACCTTCCCCTATTAATGCTGACCCTAATACCCCTCAGCAAACTGCAGATGCTTTCAACTCTTTCTTCACTGAAACTATCCAAGCTCTAGCTAAACAACTAAATGCCAACAACTTAGACCCACCAAATAACCTAAGAAACTCTACCTCTAAATTCTCTCTACAACCTGTCTCCACATCTTACATATATAGACTCCTGCACAAACTAAAACCCTGTACCCCCTCTGCTGACAAACTCCCTCACTCTTTCTACAAAAGCTGCTAAGGTTATCGCATCCTATATCTATCCTCATAAATAGGACAATCAAAGAAGGAAACATCCCAGATATCTGGAAAGTCTCTCATATTATCCCACTTCATAAAGGTGGAAACTCCTTAGAATACTCTAACTATAGACCTATTGCTCTCCTCTCACCTTTAGCCAAGATCATGGAGAAATGTATACACCATCAACTTGTACAACATCTCTCTCTTCACAACATAATAGCAAACTCTCAACATGGTTTTAGACCACATCATAGTACTACTACTGCCCTGCTTTCCTTTGTAGACACTATTAATCAAAACCGTAATAATAACCTACTCTCTTCTGCCCTCTTCATTGACCTCTCCAAAGCATTCGACATGGTCAACCACTCCTTATTAATTAATACTCTTGAATCCCTATCTTTTGATATTCCAGCCATTAAATGGTTTAATTCCTATCTTACAAATAGAAAACAAGCTGTTCTTTGGGACAACCATATTTCATCACTCTTGCCTGTTTCTATCGGAGTTCCACAAGGCTCAATTCTTGGCCCACTTCTCTTTTCTCTCTTCATTAATGATCTTCATACTATAATCCCTCAAGCAACCTGCATTCAATATGCTGATGATTCTACACTCATCTGCACTGCATCCTCCACCCCAGAGCTTATCTCTCTTACTCAAAATGTCTTCAATACCATAGAAACATGGTTCTCCAGCAGATTCCTCTTATTAAATGCTAAAAAAACTAAACTGCTCCTTTTCACACCCACTTCTAGGACATCCCCCTTAAACTTCTCTATCTACTCCAACAGTGCCACTGTCATTTCACCTGACTCTACCACTAAATTGCTAGGTATTACCATTGATAATAATCTCTCTTTCAACCAACACATAAACAACTCCATAAAACAAGTCAACAGAAAAATAGGATCCTTATATCGAATCAGACCGTTCCTTACTCCATCTACCAGAACTAGGATTGCTCACTCCCATCTTATTTCTACTCTTCTTTATGCTTCACCTATCTTCACCAACCTCAAGAAGAACAACCTAAACAAACTAACTACCTGCTACAATAACATTGCCCGCTTCGCTACAGGTAACACCTTCAGAACTCATCACTGTGTTAACTTGAAGCAACTAGGCTGGCTAGAGTATCAGAACTATCTTGCAATCCACCAACTTACCATTGCCCACAAGATACTGTACCAACCAAACAACACCCCTATACTCTCTCAACTCATAATCCCCTATAATAATCTCAACTCTCTCCGCTCATCTACAAAGTTACTGTCTAGTTCCATAAAATCAAACAACACTGCTGGTGACTCCCTTTTTACCAATTCTGTAGGTTCAAAATGGAATTCGTTACCTAGCGACATAACAAAGATTACATCACTACCTCTCTTCAAACAAAATATTAAACTCCACTTCCAAAATCACTGGCTCTGCTCCTGTAGCAAACCAGATTAACCTGATTCCCAATACTTTAACTTTACTATAACTACCTCTTCTCTGACTCTACTTCTCCACTAGGCATTCTTCCCTTCCTCTCACACTGTCTACTAACTTGCTTCATTGCCTATTACTGTCCTAACTTAATACTTTTAATAATATAACTCCCTTTTATTTATTTTATTCTTTTCCCCTTATTCTTTACACTCTTTTCTTTACCTACTCTCGCTGTATCCATACCTTCATGTATCTCTGTCTTTCTGTATAAAATTTAACATCTTTTCCCTAGTCTGTAACTGTGACAGGAAGTAATTAATTCATGCACCTTTAATCTTAAGACATATAGCTTCTTATTTTCTTGTAAATATGTATGATAGAAATTAATACTTGTAGTAACAATCTTAAATTGTTCAATTTGTTATTAATGTTTCATTAACATGCATACTAATATTTTTTGTCTCTATGTACTAATTTTTGTGGAGCTTTTCTCCCCGGGCCTCTACTGAAAATGGAATTTTCTCCAGCTAGACTAGCCCGGTTAACAAATGTAAAATAAAAAATAAAAATAAAAATGTGGGAAGCTAATACCACCATACTCTCATAATATTATATTATTTCTTTAAGCAATTCTTGTATTTTTAAGATACCATAAGAATGAAGTAAACATTTTTTTTCCATTTTCTTTAAAAGTTTTTGTCGAGTATTAAAATCTTGGGTAATTGTTTTAATAAGTATTAGCCTATCCTCAAAAGTAAAATAAAAATAAAATTCATTTTTAATAAGAAGTCATACTTCCTCAATCATTTTTCAAAATTATTTTTACTAATCTTACTCACATCTTGATAGATTTTTATTCCTAAATATTTTAGTTCTTTTCCTTTCCAATTGTATTATATTTATATTTAAACTTACTATGTAGCAACTGATTTAACACTAAAGTTTCAGTTTTATTATTATTAAATTTCAGCAGAGATACTTCTTGAAACATTTCACTTTCTTCATCTATTTCTTCAGCAGAATAATTTAAATCTCCTATAGTTAGTAAAATATCTGCAAAGAGCTGTATTTTAGATTTGCAATCCTTGGTAATGGAGAACCTATAATTTTTTTCATTGCTTCTTGTACTATTAGCTAAGGCTTCAATAACTACTGCAAATAGAGGGTACAAAGGCACCCTTGCTTTATACCTTTGTTTAAAGTGAATCCTTGAGGAATATAAGACTCAGTTTTAACATATGCTTTGTAGTCAGAATACAGGTTGTTTTAATATTCTAATAAATTATTCTGGAAATACAAAAGTATCTAAAGGTTTAAACAAGTAGTTCCAATTTACTGAATCAAAATGTCTCTTGATATGTAAGCTAATTAGGGCCAATTTCATTCCTTTTGTTAAATCTAAGATAGTTACCACTTTTTATATTATTATACATTAATTTACTTACTATAAATCTTGCTTGATCTTTATTAATTTATCTACTATATTTCTTAATCTTGTAGTGAAGATAGAAGTAGATATTTTATAGTCTACATTTAATAATGAAATAGGTCTATATGAAAAACTAACTTATTATCCTTTCCTTATGAGAGGAGATACTGCCAACACAGTTAGCTGGAATCTTGTAAATTATGTCATTGGTGAATATCAAACATGATTTAAACAAGATGCTTGTGTTACAAATGTATTAGAACTGTATGTCTTGTGTATTTCAAACTGCCCTGTACAGATGTTTGAGATGAAAAGGTATTTTGTAAAGTGCCTGAGCTTAAAATGTTTCCACAGTGTGCCCTACTGAAAGAGAACAGAAATGTGCATGCACTATTGTAACTATTTAAATGTAAATATTTTAACAGTGGAAATTGGAATACAGGAGGTTAACCTCAGTCCAGCAAACTTTAGAAATATGTCTGAAATTAAACTGCTATATAGGCTACTCAATAAAAGAGGCTGTCAGGTTTTCAATGCAGCTAGAGACACAGAATCTGTACTAAGAAGCTTTATGTATTGTCCTTGTAGTGAATTAATTGCTACTTTTGTAGCATGAAGGAGGAGAAGCAAGGATGATGCAGTGGTGCAGTGGTAGTGTTGTAGCCTCACAGAAAGAGGTTCTAGTTTGATTCTTGGCTGGAGTGCCTTCTGTGTGGAGTCTGCATCTCCTCCCTGCATTTGTGTGGGTTTCCTCTAGGTGCTCCAGTCTCCTCCCACATTCAAAGATATGCGTCTGGATCATTTCTCCCTGGGCCTCCGCAGCTCCGCTGAAAATTGGCTTCATACCAAATCAGACTTCCCAGTTAACAAATGTTAAATAAATAAAATAGATGAAGGAATGCAATTGTTTTATGACTTCCAGAATCTGTCAAAGATCTGAGGAAAAGCCCTTGTCTGTATATTTTACAGGTAGATGCTAAATACTGCCAGCTTCTAGCAATGGGGGTTTTGGCATGGGAAATAGAAGTCAGATGACAAGAAGTGATGTTGTCCTGCATGCTATCCAAGCTGTAATATTTGATATATTATTTTGAGAAATCCCTTATTGGAGACAAAGTATTCTGCATTCTGTCTGACAACAAGAAAAAACATTCATCACAACATCTGCCTTGCTCTAATGAAGTAAGTTTCTAGAGAATAGTATGATTCTCTTAGATACAGTTAGGAATATAGTGAAGATTAGCTTAGATGTTTTTCTTTATTTGTGTAAGCCTGAACTGCAATGTTATTATAAATATTTCCTTTGGTTTTGAACGCTGCATCTGTAAATACTGTGTGTGTACCTGTTATCCTCACAGTGACTGTCCCCCACTGTTGCCAGTGGTGAGGATTGAGGCTCATTGATTACTGGCCCAGTGGAGGGTCATCACACTTGTTTAAGTATAGGTGATATTACAGAAAATTTCCATGAGGGAGGAATTATTTATTTTGTCACTGTGAATTATCCTGAAAATGTCACTCAGTAATTCTAAAATATTTAATGGAAGCAGACTATATAATTCCATACTTAAACCATCTAATCCCAGAGCTTTACCATTTTTTCCTATTTTTAAAACTTCTTTAAGTTCTATTAGGGTAATAGGCCTTCTTTAAATATTTATCAGTTTTGTAATCATCAAAATTATTATTTTATCTGTATTAAGATCCTCATGGATTTTTTTAAATATTAAGCATTTCCTCTAGTCTAAACTAAGTTTATCAGTGTGAGGATTTTGAAAATTCTTGATTTTACTTAGCAACTTCTATTAGCTAATCTATGTAGATTTTTTGAAGTTATCACATAGTATTTTTTCTAAAGCAGCATTATCTAATTTCTTTGTGTATTTCATCTTGTATTTCTAACAGATCTTTATCCCACTCTTCTATTTTATTACTAGCCCATCTTCCTGTTCTGTTTTCATATCTATTTTTAAGGAGTCCCATGACATTACTTTACTAATCTGATCATTATCATTAAGAGAAAAAATGTTGATTTGTTCTTTAAGGTAACTCTTAAATTCTTTTAATTTCATCATATATACTGGGATTCTATAAATAAACTAAAATTTCCTTCTGTCCATTAATATATTAATACTTTATGCATTATGATCAGATAAAGAACAAGGAATAGTATTAAAATAATTCACTGTTATTAAGTAAATCTGTTGAGGCATAAATCCTATTAATTCTAGTTTGTGTCCCATGTGCATAAGAATAATGAGTGAAGAACGATAACTTGTCTTCTGCTTTTACTATTAAATCAACTAAGTTATTATCACCAATCCATCTGTTTAGTGCTTTAATTAATGCCAGCATTTTAGCTTTCTTCTGTTCACTTCTATCTTCTATACTATATATGGAGTTAAAATCTCCTGCTAAACTACCCTTCCAATGACATTGTAGTAACTTTAAGTGATCTTTAGCCAACTTTCACCTATTCCAGGGATCCAGTACAACTTAGCTAGTGTATAGGGTTTGCCATTATATATAATGATTGCAAATTTATACTTTTCCTTTGGAATCATTAATGGATTCCATGACCTTAGGTATTGCAGTAGATTTTCTCCAATTTATACAGTAGTTGTTGCTCTAATGTTTTAGTTAAAAGACACAAATAATAACATTCCTTAACCTAAGTTCTTTTAAATAATGTTTATCTTTATCTATCAAGTGAGTCTCTTGCAAAAAAATATGTCTCTTCTATTTAATTTTAGATAGCTTATTAATGATTTCCATTTGTTGTCATTATTTAATACATTTTCATTAATAGATAATAGATTAAAATTACCCAAATTGTGTATTTAAGATTTCTTTTAAAAGATAACATGACATATTTATGCACCATCCTGGGGATTCAATAAAATCCATGTAGGCATAGTGTAAAGCCTACATGGAAGATACAGTGGCCATGTACACAGTGCCCCCTCGGTAGCATGCCATGCATATTAATGAAGGCCCATTATTGAGGGAGAGCCATGCAACATGAATATTGAATAAGTGTAGGGTATTTTGTAAATAAGCTCCTGATGAAGCTCGGGATTTACCTGGGTGAAAGTGCTTAACTTGTATAGTGGTTTTACTGCATTTTACTACATTTTTATTTATTGCAAACAACTGTGTGCAACATTAAAAGAAAGTTTTGTGGTTCGTGAGTGGTGTTGTGCTTTTCTACAGTTACGTTTGTGCTATTCCTTATTTTGTAAATACACATTATGACAATTATGTTACATCCCAATTACATTTTGTATGATTACACAGACAGGTTATTAAATTTATTTTGCAAATACACATTTATGAGAAGTACTATTAAACCTTCAGTGAATTTTGTATGAATACACAGACAGTTTATTAAGCATTTATGTTGCAAATACGCATTATGAGAAGTATAGTTAAACCCTTGATTGCATATTGTATGTATGCACAGACATCTTATCAAGCAGTTCTTTGGCAAGCACACATTATGAAATGTAATTTTAAACCCTGCTTTGCTGTGTTCAGCTATGCTGCACTAAGCACAGCTAAGCCTTGCCAAGCACTGCTTAAACAAGGAATGTTTTAACAGTGTTTAACTGGTTTGCACATTGCTAAGCAGTGCATAGCAATGCCCATTTAAGCATTACTCAGCCCAGCTAAGCTGGTTTGCCCACCACTAAACATTGCTAAGCATTGCCAGTCTAAGCACAGCTCAGGTGAGGTCAGTGGGTTTGCACGATGCTAAGCGATGCACTGCATATTTGTAAATTGCCCAGTGGTGGTAAAGGGCAGGGAAATAGGCTTATTTAAGTGCAACAGGTCAGAATACAGCAGAATCAGTTGGAGTTTGAACCTGGAAGGAGCTATGGCAGGTGTTGGAGAGGGTGCATGCTTTCTGGTACAACTAATGTGTATTCTGGAGTCCAGGGTCATGTTTGGACTCCTTGTCAAATATGATGATGTCCAGCTGCTGCAGAGTCAGTACCATGGATCAGAGTACAAGTCAGAAGCCTGGGATCAGCTGGCATGCAATCTCACCAATGCTGCAGGTATTCCTCACACAGGTGAGCAGGTCAGTCATCATTTTGATGATCTGAAACAATGGAAGAGGGGACTTCTAGACACCTGGGTCCAGGATGCTTGAGATGGGAATGCCCCCCCCCCAAGTTTGTAAGTACTGTTTGCATTGTTTTACCAGTACTTAATCTGAATGTGTGAAAGACAGGTATGCATAATGGTGTGCTTCTCTCACTACAGCTGCAGAAGGGAGAGCTTGCAACCTAGATGCCCATGCAGGGCACCTGGCCAGGTTGCACTGTGAGTGTGGTGAGTACAGATGTATCTTGCAATCTAGTCATATAAGCAATAAGGAGTAATGTATTAACTGCCATTAGGTATATACAGTTTTGATTGTACTGCAATGAATGTGGTCATAGAGCTGGACTGCAAAAAGTGGGTAATGCCAGGTATAGTTCAATAAAGATGAAAGCATGAAACCTGATAATGTTAAGGAAATAAAAGTTTCTACTGCATTAATTGTGGACTTACAGCTGTATTGCAACACCTGCATTATATGAACAGTTCTGCAATAAATAACGGAAAAGTATAGCAACCACTGCATGAAGTCACCCCTAATAAAGCTGTGTTTTGCAATATGTGTGTATTTTGGGATGTTGTTCATCAAACTGAGTATTACATCTGCTGAGAACTAAAAACACAAAGAATACCACTAAATGACTGAAGGTTAGCTAATAAAGAGTGTTCTACTAAATTGTAGATTTGGAGCTGTACAAGATATAATGCATTATATTTGTTCTGCACTAAGATATGAAACAATAATAGGAACATCCAAGGTATATTGTGTATATCAGGATTGTATTGTGTTAACCATTGAATTTCAGCTATATGTATTGCTGCTCTGAGGTATGCTGCTGCAGGCCACTATGAAACTGTAATAGCTGTAGTATACCATATGCAACTGTATATGGGTCAGGTAACCAACCTAGCACTCTGATATGGTTTGTACACATTACAGATAATTCCACCTCCTAGGGGTATATTGTGTACACATGCATTATATGTATTAATGCACAGTTCACCTACTATCTCTGTCATGCATGAATCTCATGCATGTGTGTTCAACTGTTAGTGCAGTCTTGTATAACAATCTACTTCTATTACCAGGTCATATTTTGTTAGCAGTTGAGCGCTAGGAAAATATCAGTCAATCAACATGCAGCAGTGGCTCAGTAGCTCAGTTTAATAAATGCTAGGTCTGATGTGCATTTTGTCACACACAGACCAGGGTCTAAGTCCAGTGACAAGTACTAGTAAATATTATTGAATCAGTTATGTATGGTTAACAGATGTTCTCCCCACAGGAATTACAAGTAAATAAATGGCTGCAGTAGACCTTAGAATAGGTTAATAATCTGTGTGTTCAGATGTAACAGAGTGTTAACAGCATTGCTCAACAATGTGATAAGACTTCAGAAAATAAAAGCAACAAGTACAATACTAATACAAGTTAATACAATAAATAAAATGCATAATCTTGGTATGGCTGTATGCCTGGTGTGTCTGTGAATGTCTGCTGATAGTCTAACCCCATGCCTGCCAAGGACAGCATGAAAGCCATAAACTCTCTGTACTGTGCACAATACATGTCTCTCAAGTATCACGCTGCCAAGGACTGTGATCACTGTTGCCTAATCCGTCTGTCACAGATCTATCATGGACATGATTTATGTCAATAGCACAGTTATACTGCATCAGTCCACAGTACACCTTGGTAGTCATATCTGTCCCCTGACATGTAATAGTCATCTGTAGTTGTGTACCTGTAGGTGTTATATTGTTGAATTGTTGAATTACTTATGTTACTGGCTTGGTGTTACTATACTGACTGTTATCTCACTTATTATTGTTCTCCATATACTATGCAATGTTATGTTACTGGGTTATTTGCAATGTCCTGGCATGCTGTTATAACAAACTGTTATGTTCATTACTAACCTATACACTTTTAGATACCTCAACATCATAGCTCGACTGGGTGGGCCGGTTCCTGGCAATCCACCTACCCTACCTTAGCTGGCCATGGAACTGGGTCCCAGCACATCGTGGACCCAAGCCAGTGGTGCCCCCTCCACTGGCCCTGCACCACCTATGGGTGGAACTGCCTCAGGGGATGGGTCCCTTCATCCCTAAGAGCAGGGTTGGAAGGAGGGTTGTCACCCAGGATCAGCTACCAGTGATGGTGCACAGGATTGTGCATTGTGGCTATCAGAATTGCCTGTGCTGGATTGAGGGCAGACTGGCCAACCTAGAAAGGCAAAGTGGCCCAACACCCAGCCTTCAGCGCAGCTACCTTCAGGGCAGTGAAGGAGCAATGTTGACTGCCAATGAGTAGGGAGCTCAGTCTCACTGCTGCCATCTGGGGGCACATGGATCTCTGATTCCACAACACTCTCCCCATCCAAGGTGTTTACCACCATGTGTCACACACCACCCCTGTATGCTGTCTTATTTGTCTTGTCTGTCTGCAACTACAATCTCTCCTACACAACTTACCTCACCACACATACCTATATACCTCCCCCAACATTCCATTCTCACCTTATAAAAAAAGGGCATCTGTCCCACCAAAAAAATATCACCCCATACATAGCTCTCCATTTCACACCTGCATCACCTGGACAGCTTCAGAGGCTCCAAATTCTCTACAACCTTCACAGCTGTTGCAGTACAGGAAATGGAGAGCTATGGTCCTTTTTTACACCCATCCTGCACATCTCTACCTGCCTTTCAGTATGTTTCCCCCCCCTGCTTGCCCCCATTTCACCAGTTTCCTATCACCCCTTTTTTCTTTTCTTTTTTTAAAATTAGAGTGGGTTTAAGTAAGCATCTCCCTGTACAAACCCACTTTAAAATGCTTAAAAATGCCTTAATCACCCTCTGTGTTTCTGACCCTGTTAAGCATATCTGCAAAATAATCACCCCCTGCCACATCTCAAACCCGGCCCCTGTCAACTACACCATAGTGCATTAGCACACTAGTCCACTCAGCTCTGGAGTTCAATAGGCATTTCCATAAACATATCCTGATTGCCAGTGACACACTGCATGTACATATAATGGGAAAATTGGCAGTGTACTTGGGACTGTGATGCAGACACCAAAGCAGTACACAGCCAAATAAATGATGGATGGATGTGAGGCCTGGGATAGTAGGTATAGCTGTCAACTGCACAGGCTGTTGCAGAATGCCCACAATTGTACCACCTACTTATGGCACGGTTTTCACAAAACCTTTTTGTGTACTAAAGTACTGACAAGTCAGTGCAGCGTGAGGTTAGAAAACATGACAGACAGTTCAGTGTCACACGTCATACCCATCTGAACACACATGCTAATGCAAATCCTGTGTAACAGACTGTATGCATGCACAAATATCTTGCAAATACATCTGCTGCAGAAATGACTCAGTAGCTCAGTCTGTTAAATTCCTAGCATGCTGTACATTTTGCCACCCTCAGCCCTGGGTTCGAATCCAGTGTGCTGTACTTCAAATACATGCTTGTGAATACAATAAATAATGACTGTGTCCTGCAATTTTAACCAAAACAGGTTGCTGCTACTGCATTCACTGCTACCCATGTTAGCACATCAAAGGCCTGTAGGTAATGACACACTGTACAAATATGTATAGGCTACCTATATGCCACCTACCACTCTCTGATTGGCACTGTTACATAACATATGTATCTTAAGCACTTGCATCACCTCGACTGTTAAGGGTAATCTCACTCTGGCTCTGCCATAACAACAGAGCTGACACTGCTCCCTCACTGACACATACAGTTTGCTGTCCTCCAATGTGTTCACACTCCCCAGTATGAGTCCTAGGAAAAAAGCATCAGTTGCAGCTTGCAACATATGCAGCAGTATGTTCAGCTACCTGCTACAGACCTACCATGCCTCACAACCCCCTAGTACAAGGGATCCACACAGCACTCATACACAAAGGGGTGGAGGAGCAAAGGTTAAGTGACAAGGACATGTGTCACAGTCTGCCCGTACAAACATACACAGCTGATAGCCCAGAAGCTGCTGCAGCAGCATGCATATTCTGATGTGTATGATGTATGACACTCATGTGTCTTCCCCCTTACTGACCTCAACCCACATTGCTTAACACAACTGCCACATAATCAGAAATTCATTTGACAATGGCCAAACATAGCTTGCAAAACTGTGGACATACCACACAAATCCCAACAGTGGACAGTATTTTTACCTACCCTTTGTGATGCTGTAGTCTCCACACCTCAGTAATGTCCATCTCAAAGACTAGGAAAGTGGCCAAGGACTGCATGAAGGCTTTGAAAATTGGACTTTTGTGCCATGTCATTGGCTAATGAAAGTACAACCCAGATGTTCTGGATGCAATTAGCAAGTCTGAGATATGGATTGTTGTACAGTCACCTGTTATTGAGCATTACCTACAAAAGGCAAGCAGCTGCCTACGGTAAACAGGTCTGTAACTTGCTTTACCAAGACAGACTGTGATTTCAGAAGCAATTTTCTTCAGGATTTTTGCACAAAAGGATTACAGCACTCTACCATATATGTAATACAAGTCCCCATATAATGGGATGCAGATGGGAGCATGCAGTTACAGGGAATAGGGATTACAAAAGTAGGCCTGTAGTACATCTGTGGGAATGACATTTTGCTGATAGTCTTTTCTCCAACAACTATAGGCATGCCTTTCAACTCTGTCCGCTGTGACTTAGATCACAGCTGTGGCCCCCTCACTCCCTCCTGCAATGGTCAGTTCCTGTACAAATGCTACTAGGTTATGTATAAGATATAGTGACAGTAAGTAATGGTGGACACAGCTGGCATATAGCATGATGTACTGTCATTCAGCTCATCTCAGTCTCTGAATGTCACATAAGAATACTTCAGACATTGTACTGGTGTCCCTGATGTCCCCTGGCTAGGTCACCGTTTCATCAACATTCATATCTCATCACTTGACAGCTATGGCTAGCATACCTGTAGCAGCAGGACTGCAGGTCATAGCCATTAGTAGTGGGGGGACACAGGCCCAGCCTCAGCAACAGAGTGTACATATTGCTCACACAAAGTAAGGGTATGAACACACTAACAGTTATTACTGTATCATAACTGTTTTCTGAGGGTTCTGGCATGTGAAAGCTAGATTCTCCACATTTTAAGAACCATCAATTATTCTACAACCATTTGCCAGACATTCACATGTTTCTGGCAAAGGGGCCATATTTATATCAGGCACACGTACACATTCCACAAACATCTGTGTACTAGAGAAGTAGGACACCTACGAGGAAGATACCCTACAGCTCGTTTGCATTGTTGTCTGTCATTGTGGTACATAGATGTTGCTAGTCTGTCCCCATATACTCATAATAAGACACATATATTTGTCGAACAGTGGCTGTCTGACATGGTACAGGGACATTGCTCATAGAATACACACCACAGTAGATGGCATTGATGGGAGTGGAGACATACTGCACACTCCATTGTGGCACACAAGGACATAACTGTTATTGCTACTGTGTTGCTGATAGCCACATACATATTGTGCTGATAGATGGGGGGGTATGACATGGGAGGTAGCAGTGGATAATGCAGGCCAACTTGGATGTGCAGGGTCTATACATAGTGGAGAGTAATGTATGTGGTCCTGTTATGTGTTCCCCTATTCTTGTCTTTCATAAAGGATGTATACATGGAGGCACCTGCCATTTTTAGCTGTGGAAAATGTTTTCCTGGATGGCCTCAGACTGCATGACAACATTCTACTGTGCAGGACTCGCCAAAATCTTGAACAAGGTGCAGAACTGTGGGCTGACCTCGTCACAGCAGTCAACCACGCAGGTCTTCAGGACAGAAACTATGAGGAGGTTTGCCACAGCTCCCAAGCATCCATCATCCCATACATCATGGAGGTGGGTGCCACACATCCACAGCAGAGCAGCATCCAGGTAAACATCCTGTGCTCATCACTGTAATACTTTATCAGTCATTGTGGAAGCCTTTGCATACCAGTACACAGATGTCAGGTCAATCTGCATTGGGGGGGGGTTGTTTGTAATGCACACTTGTGCACACATACTCAGAATGTCAGAAATGTAGGCAGTATCACAGTACCTACTGTACATGTTGATCTATGCACATATTATCCTGTAACAATGCCACATTTGGTATTGCTGATAATACCTCTCCCTCACACTTCCATAGGTACATCAGGTGTGGCCAGATTCCAGTGTCCTGTACCCAGTGAGTGTGATACTGTTTTTGTATGGATCATATATACCCTACGAATGTTAAGGGCTGCCATTTTGCTGTATACACAACTGATATGCTTAGCCAGAGTACACTACTTATATGTTAATTTTTGGAGGGGTTAACTGAAGTGCATTGAATTGGTAATCGCAGTAATGTATGTGCAGGTGCTGTAACATATTTGCACTTATTATTGTGAAGGTCTATGCAGTCTGCTATACAGGGGCTAATGGTATGCGCAAGATGGGTGCACTGTGTTTTAGGTGTAGGTCTATCACATACACTGACATATCATTTATCTCACAGGTGTATAGCAGTGGCAACGTTAACTGGACATAGCTGTGGTGCATGTGGTTTAATTGGCCTCTCTTGTCTGTGTATGTTGTAGTATGCTTGTGTATTGTGCATGGGATCAGAAATAAGATGTGGTATGTGTAATACAGTTGTGCCACCTCACCTGTGTGTGTGTGTGTGTGTGTGTGTGTGTGTGTGTGTGTGTGTGTGTGTGTGTGTGTGTGTGTGTGTGTGTGTGGCTCATCATACATAATAGTACAGGTAGTAATGTACTTACTTTGTCTTCTTCCTCACAAGTGACTGTGGGTTTTGGAGTCTGTCCCCCTCACAACCTGATGTCAGTGTCTCAGACTTTGATGATGATAGTGGCCATAGTGAGGCACAGGTGGGGTTGTTGGGGGCTGAATCTGTCCCATGGATTGACAACCCACTTCATTCCCTACTCTCATTGCACACAGTCAGTATGCCCACACATACCCAGTCCCCTGTGGCCACAGATATGAGACAGTCAGAGTGTGGTGACATTGAACAGGAGAGTGGCAACAATAGCATCAGTGAATGTAGACACTAGCCATAGCCAGATACCTGTAGAGGTCCAACACAGGCAGATTGACAGGAGTGTTCAAAGGAGGACTGGTGCCCATCCACCACCTGTCACAGGTGTCACATCACAAGTCACACAACACATGTTTTGGTCTGTCATGGAGGCACATTCTGAACACAACACCAGACGGATGCTCAGGATCATGGATGTATCACTGTCTGACATCTGTAACTCCATCCATTGTCTACAGTGGTGAAGAAATCATTCTATGTTGTGCAACTTATAAACAAAGTTATGGCATCTAAGTCCAAGGATGTCATTGCTCCACTGTATTCATCATTCATCAGACCTATCATTGAGTGCAATGCCCACTTTGGTATGTACCTAACCAGGCATATCCAACAACTGGAATGTCCACAGAGATTTCTCACTAAAAGAATACAGGGCATAAGTATTATGTCCTATGCAGACAGCCTCAAGGCCCATCCCTGTATTCTGTCTCCTACAGGCTTTTGAGGGGAGATCTATGCCTGGCATACATGGCATTGTCAGACCCCACTTTGATGGACCTCCTGCATAGCCACAAAACAAACACTACCAAAATTACCCATTCTAAAGACTTAAACCTTGCCTGTGATATAAATAGGACCTGCTGGAGAGATAGGTATATATCTCAGAGACTACCCCATCTATGGAACTGTCTCCCATCCATGTGAAGCAGAGTTCCTCCTTAATCCAATTCAAGTGCAACTCAGACAACAAGATGGGAAACCAGAAATCCATCCCTGGTTTGGCAGCTATGTCTCTGATGCTAACAGTTAACCTGTAAATGGTTCATCTCCAAGGCCAATGCTTAAAGGGTATCAGAATTTGTCAGAGATTTGGGATGCATGGCTAGGTTTAAAAAGGCTCTTGTGGTTGTTAGCCTAGTAAACACCTATTAACACAAATGGGGAGAGGGACACACTGCTACAAATAGGTGTATTTACACACACACACACACACACACACACACACACACACACACACACACACACACACACACAAACTCACAGTCGCCCTTTTAGGGATGAGAACCCCTACCTATCTAGTAGTATATTCTATAGTAGTATGTACGTATCACATGCACCACAGAGCTTATGGGTTTTGAGAATGTCTTCCACTGCTGTTAAGATGGATGACATCAGCAGCTGTTGACAGGGAGGCTACTGTTGTTGAGGACGCTACTCGCAGGGCCATAAAAATGATTGACAATTGCACAGACATAGGCCTGAGAGGTGCTGTATGGGAAATTTGCACATATACACACAAACTGTCTGCTATGAGACTAGAGCCACTATCTACCTACTATTATATTCTACAGCTCACAGTAGTAGCTGCATGCACCACCGAGTTTGCTGTATAAGTGGCTGTAGCTCTACATCACTCTACACCTTTATGTGGTGATGTGAGTGTGTGTGTGTGTGTGAATATATATATATATATATATATATATATATATATATATATATATATATATATCCTCGAACCAGCAGTAAACAAATAACTCAAAAAGTAAATAAAATGCTAAATAACTTAATTTAAAAAAAAAATATTACAATACTTAAAAAGTTAATCACAATGCTTAATAAAAACTGTTCACTTTACATCTATTTAAAAAACTGACTTAGTGTTTTAACCCCTTCCTTCTCAAATACATTGCAAACTCCTCCCTGTTATTTAATCCTGGAGGGAAACATGCATTTACCCTTACTTGCCAACAATACTCGAGCCAACCTAAACTCTTCTTCAACATTAATAATATTGTGTTCGTTCATTAAAAGATCTAATACTATACACTTAAAGTTAACATTACATTTCTTTTCTATATAGTGTTTACTCATAGCATTTTTCATATCTCCATGTGTAATTGCATAATTGTGTTCGTAATTAATTTTTTAAATTAAGTTATGTGAAATGTTTCAAAATTGAAGTCATGTGACAGGTTGATGAGTATTTAAATGTTTTATGGAGTGCTGAAGCCTTAGTCTGAAGAAGTCTCTGATTGAGGAGACAAAAGCGCTAACTATTGGCTTTGTGTCCTAATAAATTTTGCTGGTTTTACTGTACTGATACATCATGTTATTCATATATATATATATATATATATATATATATATATGCGCGCGCGTGTGTGTGTGTGTGTGTGTGTGTGTGTGTGTGTGTGTGTGTGTGTGTGTGTGTGTATATGTATATATATATATATATATATATATATATATATATATATATATATATATATATGTGCCACATAAACTCCAATACATGCAGTGATTAAATAAAACTAATAATCAAAAGATCAATAATCAAAAGATGAAAAATGCACTGAAATTATCTCTACACAAAACAGCCACAGTTGAAAAGTTTAAAAATATTTAATAATAAATAATGAAAACACAAGACAAATCTTCTCAACTGAACACAGTGCTAGTCAAGAGTTCAGAAATCACAGGAAATGCTTAAAATAATACTGTAGAGTAGTCTGATATAAATACAGAAAACAGCTTGTCGAAACCTACTATTTTCTATTTCTTAGGAGAAACACTAAAGTCTAAGGTCATACTTACATACAGACAGAGCAAAGCAAGTGTTGGTGGGTGTTCAGTTGTGAAGCCAAATGCAAAATGCTATCTCTTCCTCTCTGAAATCTCTTAAATTGTTAATACATTACTGCTGACTCATTTTAGATTACATCATTCTTCTCTGGTTCTCAGGCTAATAGAAACTCAAGAGTTTAACATATCTTTGTAATCTTGCACCTGCAGGCAAGCCAGAGCAATAAAAGACATTATGTATGTGAAATATAGCAACTAACTCTGGTCTCAAAACAATAGAAGGAATTTCTCAGTCCAGACATTACATCTCTAAGCTTTTAGATCAAACAGTCATACAATGCTTGACTTATCAGTTTTCTTCCCGCAGAGTGCACTGTGGTTACGTTTTTGAAGTTCAACATTTAACACAGTTTTCTTACATTTACATGTAGATTATATTCATATTTACAATGACATTGAGCTATCTACAAAATTCTATCTAGCTAGGCTTGCAGCCTTCACATACCCCCCCCCCACCCCCGGAGAACTCAAGCTAGTTTTTCAAGTGACCCTTGAGAAACATTGCTTGAGACAGTTTGGTCTATCTGAGTATACCTTACCCCATTCCCTTTCTTGAGAGCCCATCTGCATTGCCGTTGCTTACCCCACTGCAGTGCTGCACTGACATATCACATGCTTGCAACCCTATGCTCCATCTTAGCAACTTGACATTTTACTGGCTGGCTTGGTGTAACCATGTTAGGGGATTGTGATCTGTAATTACAGTGAATTTCCTTCCATACAGATAAAGCTGAAGTTTCTGCAGTGCCTACACTATGGCTAGACATTCCTTGTCTACAGCTGCATAGCATTCCTCCCTGGGTTGAAGCCTGTGACTAAGATAAACCACTGGGTGTGCTTCTCCCTCTGAAGAAAGCTGGCTAAGTACAACCCCAACCCCATGGTTTGAAGCATCCACCTGACCACCTGACAACAAATTCTTTGCTATAATCTGGACTGGCTAACACAGGGGTCCTCCCAAAGCTTCTTTAAGCTTCTGGAATGCCTGCTCACATGCTCTGGTCCACGCTACCTTATCTGACCTGTTCTTCCTTGTCAGGTCTTTTAGGGAAGCATCTATGGTACTATAACTGGGGATGAACTTTCTGTAGTACCTTGCAGTCACCAAGAATACCCTCACCTGCTTTTCGGTAACAGGAACAGGCCACGCCTGAATGGCTTCCACTTTGGCAGGTTATGGCTTGATCTTACCAATCCCCACTCTATGTCCCAGGTAGGAAACCTCTGCCATACCCACCTGACATTTGCTGCGCTTAACGGTCAACCATGAAATGAGAATCATTACCCGCTTCCTTTCAGCATACTCTCTCTCTTGAGCATTTCTTTCATATGAGACCTTTTTCTGCTGCTGGACTTCTGCCAGGTTCTGCTGGGCCAAGCCCATGAGTTCCCTGAGCCTTGTCCTGAGATTTAGGACATATGCCACAACAGACTCCTTGTGAGATTCACACTCACCTTCCCACTCTCAACAAGACCTCTCAACAAGACTATTAGTCTGGGGATGGTAGGGGGTGGTCTTCAGGTGCTTCATCCCACAGTACTTCCACAGACAAGCCTGCAGGTCTGACATGAAATTGGCACCTCTGTCAGTCAGTATTTCTTTTGAGAAACCTACCCTGCTGAAAATCTCTAACAAAGCATTTGCCACCTATTCCAACTCAATGGAGGACAAAGCCACTGCCTCAGGGTATCTTGTAGCATAATCTACTACCACTAGGATAGACTTTTTCCCTGTGGAACTTGGGGTACTCAGAGGCCCCACAATATCCATAGCTACCCTCTGAAATGGCTCCTCAATCACAGGCAAAGACATAACAGGAGCTCTCACCTTGTCTCCTGCCTTGCCTACCTTTTGGCACTACTCACAGGTCCTGCAGTACTCTGTTACATCTCTGGAAATTACAGGAAAATAGAAATTCTGCATAATCCATCACTTTGTATTATGCCCATATGACCTGCAAAGGTAATATCATGGGCTATGGCTAGAAGTGCCAGATAGTATGCTATAGACACTACCAACTGCTGTATCCTTGGGTCTATATTATAAGATCGACAGTTGAAAACATCGAACAACATATGGTCGATGTCTTCAAACGTCGACCTTATAAAAAGTCAAAAAAAAAAAAAGAAAAAGTACCCTAATGGGTTTAAGCAGGGAGCAAGGCCCCCTGCACCACCCACACCCCCGCTACTTAAATATACCAACTCCAAGACCACACTGCATTGCAGTAAATGGAAATCTCTCCTTATGGAGATTTCCTTTTACACGCTCGAGATTCTGAGTGTTCGATATTCTCGTGTCGATAATGTCAGATTTGACGTTGTTGGATTTTGAGAATAGAATATAATATAGACCTGTATCCTCTCACCTTCTAGCCCTCCCTCAGGGGTCCACTCTAGATACAGTAACCCTTTGTCCCAGTATACAGATTCCCCCTTCCCTTGAGAATTAGGTGCCTCATTAGCGACCTGCCTCAGGCCTTGCAATGTAGGGTCTGAGAGCTGAGCTTGTCTCAACTCTCTCTTTGTAACCCTTTGCAGCTTCTCTTCTACAGGAAGTCTGGTATCCTCTGACAGTGGTGCCTCACTGTCAGCCTGGGTACTACTACTCACCTCTACCTTTGCAGTAACTCTGTTCAAGGGAACATGACTACCCACACGCAGCTGTGGCTCCTCTTCAGTCTCAATACTACAGAGTAGTGCCCTCCCTGAAGTAACCACCTTACCATTCCTGGCTGCAAGTTTGTGTTCTGTCTGTGTCTCCCCCAGGCTACCAGACCTACATGCTTGTCTCCTAGCCTGACTGTGTGTAACTGCATAAACACATGGTACTGCCTCATCAAAATCCTTCCCAATCAGGACATCTGCAGGACAGTAGTTTGGTACCCCTGTTGTCTCAAGACAACCTATTATTGGCATTTTGTCTTTCCCACTCACTTGCTCCCTCACTTTTTGTTCCCTACCTTGCCTCCGTGGACATCTATATACCACATGCCCCCACTGGTTGCATTCAAAACATTTAACCCTAAGTCCTGGATGAGTACCTGGACTAGTGGCTTCCCCTGCTACTGGAAGATTCTGTTGAGGCAGTCTGGGCTGCCCACCATGGGTTCCTTTAGACCCATGAGCAGTACTGGGAGTCCCTTTCCTGTGAGGGATGCTCTGCTTGCTAGGTATAGGTCTCCCTTCTTCCCCAACTCATCTAAAGTAGCACAATGTTTATCAGCTAACTAGATCCTCATGTCCTCAGACAAAGTGCTAAGGGCTTGTTCCCTCACCAAAAAGTCTGCCAGCCCTTCAGAAGTTGTGACTTGACATCTACTCACTCACATATGAAAATAAGTGCTCAGTTCACCAACATATTCAAACACACTTCCATCTGCCTTGCATCTATGCTCACGAAACTTTTTCCTCTAAGTTACAGGTATTAGCTTAAAAAATTCTAACAAACAATTCTTTACAGCATTATAGTTAAAACAGTCAATGTTAGATAATTTGGAAAATACATTTACAACTTTACCATGGAGTAAGGGGGTCAGGAACCGTACCCAGAGCCTTTGGTCAACATCATACTGTTTACATACCTTCTCCAACATATGAATGAAACTATCAAAATTATCCCCCTCTGTAAACTGCAGAAGACATTTACTGACCTTTTTTGCTTCTGGGGTCCTGTTACTGCCTTTCCCATTACCTCTATGACTCTGATGAAGAGTTAGCTCCTCCTTTTTGTGCTGCCTCTGCCTGTCCTTCTCCTCAAATGCCAGGCATATCCGTTTCTCAGTCTCCTCAGCCTGTATACGTCTCAGTCTCTCTGCTGCTTCTATTTCCAAATGCCTGGCCTCCAACTCAAGTCACTTTAGCTCCAGATGGATTTTTAAGTCCTCTGCAGAGAGGTTGAGCTGTCCATTCTCTGAGTGGAGTACATCTCCATGGCCAGTCTGATCATCCTACTGATTGCTGTTTCTGATGCAGCTGTGACCAAAGCTGCAATAATGTCTGCCTTAGTCAGGTTTCCCTGCACCAGTCCCTTACCCTGGCACATCTCAGCCAATTGACTTCTTGTCAGCTTTTCACACTCCTCTGCTGATAAGCTTGACTGCTCTCCCTGACTAACTAAGCTAACAAAAATGCAATTGTGATCTGAACTCTGAATATTCACTGCATGACTGATTTAGAGTACAAAACACCCGCAGTGTTCACTGTACACAAGCTACAGGAATTCACTATCCACGCCACTACAAGCCAATTGCCAATTAATTAATATGTGGTGTGGATATTCCACCACTGCCAACCAATTAATATGTGATGCTCATGCACTGGCCCAGTAATCAAGGAGCCTCAATCCACACCACTAACACCAATGAAGGGCATCCACATTGGGAAGGATAACAAATACACAAACAGTAAAGTACAATTTCCCTTAAGAGCACACAGGCATCAGTCAGTCTTGGGCTGGTTTCTCCCTTTCTCTCCAGATCCCCAACAAGACTCCCCAATGGCACAGCTATAGGGTACAGATCTCAGCCAAGTAGTCAAGCCAAAACCTCCAGTGCCCTCCCTGTCCAAACAGTGTTTTGTGTCATTCCCAAGTAGCTGACACACACACACTTTGCAATTTGGTTTATATACAAAAACACAGACACTGTTGGGGAAGGCTGGCACAGGTTGTCCAGCTATGCCCACTCCTGACAGGCTATAAGATAGTAATCACTGCCACCAACTACTCTTATCAGCTGCTAAAAAGGTCCTTACCAAAGTGTGTCCAATTATTACTATGCAATATTATTATCTAATTAGTAAGTGTGACAAACAGCAAAGCTTATTTGGAGTGGCTTTGTACAGTATCACTATATACATGCAATATACTCTAGAGCTTAAATTATCTCTACACAAAACAGCCACAGTTGAAAGGTTTAAAATATTTAATAATAAATAATGAAAACACAAGGCAAATCTTTTCCATTCAACACAGTGCTAGTCAAGAGTTCAGAAATCACAGCAAAATGCTTAAAATAAAATAATGTAGAATAGTCTGACATAAATATAGAAAACAGCTAGTCTAAACTTACTATTTTCTGTCTATTTCTTAAGAGAAACACTAAAGTCCAAGATCCTACTTACATACAGACAGTGCAAAGCAGGTACTCGTGAGTGGTCATTTCTGAAAACAAATGGAAAATGCTCTGTCTTCCTCTCTGGGATCTTTTAAATTGGTAAAACATCACTGCTGACTCATTTTAGATTACATCATTCTTCTCTGATTCCCAGGCTAACAGAAACTCAGAGTTTAACATATCTTTGTAATCTTGCACCTGCAGGAAGCCAGATCAATAAATGACATGATATACTGTATGTAAAATCTAGCAATTAACTCTGGTCTCAAAACAATAGAAGGTATTCCTCAGTCCAGACATTATGTCTCCAAGCTTTGAGATCAAACAGTCATACAATGCTTGACTTATCAGCTTTCTTCCAGCAGAGTGTACTGTGGTTACATTTTTGAAGTTCAACATTTAACACCATTTTTTTTACATTTTAGAGGACAAGCCTGTGGATTATACTTATATTTACAATGATATAGAATGATCTGAAATATTCTATGTAGCTAGGCTGGCAGCCTTCACATATCTTCCCAACATTATTAAAAAAATAAATACTTTATTAAAAGCAAGTGCCACATACTGATAGATAACCGTAATCGTGAATAAGATGGGCAGAGAGAGACAGATATATAGACATAGAGTAAAATCCCATGACTGGAGGAATGCCCTGATCAACCTCAGTAAGAAGCTGAGATCCTTCATAAAATCCTCCAAAGTTAGTTATGAAAACAAAATTGCCACTGACTCTAAAGACAACCACAAGGCATTCTATAGCTATGTCAAGAATCTAAATGGGAACACTCAGATCTTTGAGTTGCAGCACAATGGCACTAAATATACAAAACCAACTGATATTGCCAACATCCTAGCAGATAGGTTCAGTGCTAACTTTACCAACCTCTCACCCCCTAGAGGGCCCATCTCTATACCGGAAGAATGCAAAGTTCCTATAATCATGGCTGCACAGGTAAAAAACACACTCTCCAAAGCCAAGAACACAGCATCCATGGGACCTGACAATATCCCAGGCTGCGTTCTACACGAACTACAGAATGAACTGGCACCCTACCTAAGTACCATGTTCAATCATAGCCTCACCTCAGGCTTTGTACCCACTGAATGGCACACCACGATGGTTATCCCACTCCACAAAGGGGGAGCCACAAAGGACCCCAGGAACTACCGCTCCATTAGCCTGATGAGCCTGGTCTGCAAGGCCATGAAATGTATCATCGTGGAACTCATAAACAAAGACATTGGTAATCTCCAAACTCTGGACCCTACCCAGTTTGGATTTGTAAAAGGCAGATCATGTCTCCTAAACCTGATTGACTTCTTTGAAGCAGTCATCAAAGCCATATATGAGGGTAAAATGGTTCACACAGCTCATCTAGATCTCGCCAAGGCTTTCGACACCATCCCCCACTCTGGAATTATAGATAAGCTCACTAAACTCGGTATAAATCCCTATGTCACAAGATGGGTTGCCAACTGGCTCACGGACAGAACCCACACTGTGAAAGTAGCGGATTCCAAATCCGACATCAGACCAGTGACAAGTGGAGTACCACATGGTTCAGTCCTGGGTCCTCTCCTGTTTGGTATCTACTTCTCTGAAGTGCGGGCCAACACAGAAGGTCTTTGGCTAACAAAGTTTGCAGATGACTGCAAACTAGGAGCCATAATCGAAACTCCTAACGATGTGGACAAACTACAAAAGGGCCTTACTGAGACAGATACCTGGTGTCAGAGCCATGTCCTGAAGCTCAATGCCAAAAAGTGTATTGTCATCCCCTTTGGTAAAAACTCTGTACCCATGAACTACCACATAGCTGGTAGTCTACTTAATGCCAAAAATGTGAAAAGAGACCTTGGGACACAGGTGGACAGTAGTCTCTCCTTTGATAATCACATCACCACAGTGGTCAGGAAGTCATTCTACATGGCTCATCTTATCACAAAAGGATTCTCATCCAGAAAAAAAGAGGTCATTGTTCCCCTCTACTCATCACTCATTAGACCCATTATAGAGTACAACGCCCCTTTTGGTATGTACCTCACAAGACATCTACAACAACTGGAAAGACCACAGAAATACCTCACAAAGAGGATTACTGGCCTCAAACAGATGCCCTATGCAGACCGTCTCATAAAACTCCAGCTTTACTCCATCGCATATCACCTACTCAGGGGCAATCTCTGCCTAACATACAAAGCTATGTCAAACCCAGAGCTGTTGGACATGCTCCCCTTAAAGAAATCCCAATCCCTCCGAGCTACATGCTCTAGGGACCTAAACCTTGTCACCACAATAAACAGAACATGCTGGAGGGATAAATTCCTGTCCCATAGACTTCCCATACTCTGGAACAGGCTACATATCTATGTCAAACAGAGCTCCTCATTAGCACTCTTCAAGAAAAATCTTGATGATTGGATGGGAAATGGGAAATTCATCCCGGGGATCACTTCTGTGGCTCTGCTCAACAGGGGCACAGGAAAATAATTTTCTTGGGTGGCGAAAGCCAGGGTACATTTTTTGGCTAGGCTTGTGTGGGCCCTAGGGCTGATAGCCTAGTACCTACCTATGAACCTATGAACCTATGAACATACCTGTCTGTATCCACAGAGATATATTCACATCTCAGTTCTTTAGGCAGATGAGGGCTCAGGCATGGGCCAAAATTAGCTAAGTGTAGGAGCATTCTCAGTGTGACCATCAGTACTTACAAGTTGACTCCAGTCCAGACCTACCTGTACTCCAGTACAGGATTTCGTGTGCTACAGCCAAATGGCTCCTGCACCTGATTCAGCAGTCCAGCATCTACCTGATATTATGTCCAAGGGATTCCCCGGCTGTGTGCTGCACATAATATCTGAGTCATACATAGGGTGTGTACAGATTGTAATATACTGTACAGGGTTTTGCATCATATGTCTGGTACATTTTACATAGCATTGTGATTTTCTGGTACATCAGTGACCAATCATTATAGACTGGTGTTAGGAACTGATGACTACTGACTCCATAGAAAGCAATGAACCCATGCTACTGGATGACCTGTTATTTTCTGCACTTTCTACATTTGTGTGGCCAGTAGTTAATTCTTCTCCTTATATGTGGGCCTTTGTTCCACTCCTGTTCATGGCTTTATCCATATTTCCTACTCTATGTAGTTGCAGGTATGCTGTGACTGGGGTACATGATGTAACACCACACACAGGGTTACAGACTTCAAAACTCTGACTGTACGTGTTTTGCAGGATATCCAGCATTCCACCCCATATGTCTGCTCTGCTCCTCAGACACTTGTGTTTTAATGCCCACTAACTTGTTGTAGTACTGACACAGTTATGTGATGGCCTTTACATCCTGCTTCTACTCTGACTTGTTACAACCTGCTGTTATACTAGCCACCTTCTAGCTTACTCAGAGCACAAGTAATGACCATAGCTGTGGCCCCCTGTCCACCCATTGTCTCTGGCATTGTCCAGCTTTCATGTAGTAACAAATAGTGACAGTCTGTGGGACTCCTATCTTAGGAGTACCTCACATGTTAAATTGTAGGTGCAGCCAGCTTTAAACAATGAACACCATCAACTATGCTAATGTACTTCTAAGCCACATCAGCCATGAGAAAGTGAAGTTTAATACCTGACACTATCAACAGCAGACAGACATACACTTTGAACCCTGTATTGAGGAAATAGAACATGTCACCAGGTTGTTTGGGACAGGTTTGGGATTGTGTGGTATGCTGCTATAACCTTGCAAACATACTGTTACTTCAGTTGTATGGAATAATGGCTGTGTTGGGGTTAGGGGACTCTAGCATTGACAGTCATATGTCTGTCCTTTGACCCTGCTGTTTGGCATCTCACTTGCATACTGTAGTGGGTTTTGCTGTCTTGTGGCTTACTGCATATTATGGGGCATCCAGTATTGGACAGATAGTTCTCTGCAGGTGTCCCAGTATCCCACTCTATTCCCTTGCATACATGCAGCAAGTCCATACATATGCTACCATAGTCTAGTACCCTATACATTTGTGGTACAGAAGAAAGACTTACCTTGTGAATGCAGTAGTTGAGATAACAGTGCTTCAGGGCTCACTCTGTCTGATGCATGTAGTACACAGGCAACACATGGTAAGGTACAGGTTGTGTGGTGTGGCTGGCATTCTTTTTACTATGTATGTGAGTTGGAGTGAGGTGTGTCAGTCCCTAGGACCCTAGCTTGTCAGTGCATGTGCTATGGGTTGCCTCTTTTCCAAGGCCAGGGCATACTGGGGATGCCTACATCTGCCTACAGGGACAGGTTCAGGGGGTTCCTCATCTGAGTCCTCCTGTGGGTGTGGCTGTGAGGACTTTGGCACTGGTGGGGGATGTGTGTTCCTTCCCTGTAATGATCCTGCTGCAGATGTTTCCGCAGGATAATACTGTGTAGCATGGTACATACTGTGAACATCTGTGCACATGTGGATGGAGAATACTACAGGGTTCCATCAGATATATTGAGGCAGTGGAACCGTGACTTCAGCAGCCCAAACACATGCTCTGTGATGTTCCTAGCTTGGGTGTGTTCCTCATTATTGCATTCTTCAGTAGGTGTGGGTGCATTTCTGATGGGTGTCATTATCCATGGTTCCAGTGTGTACCCAGCATCCCCCAGTTGATGGCCATACAGGATGACCCCCTGACAAGCATCTGGTACAGCTGTGATGCATACCAGACATGGGAGTCATGGTAACTACCAGGACTGTGGCACACACAATCATAATAATGCCCTGGGCATTGCGTATGACCTGGCAGTTGATTGAGTGATACCCCTTGCGGTTGACATAGACTCCACCCTCCTCACCAGGCGGTGCCTTGATATGTACATGAGTGCAGTCTATGGCACCCAGTGTCTCAAGGTAGTGTGTTACACAGTGGAAGAGATGCATACCACTGGCCTTCTCCTCAGGGCTGCAGGGTAAATAAATGTGCTCACAGATATGTGTTTGCATGGAAGCCAGGAACTGGTGGCATACCCTGAATGCAGATGCCTGTGAAACCCGCATCATGTCCCCAGTTGGTCTTTGACAAGTACCTGTAGCTAGTATTCTAAGGGTTACACATACCTTTGTTTCCACTGGGATGGCTTCCCCTCTGTTGGCTCTGGGTCTGAGTTAAGGGCAGCAATGCTTGGTGAGTTCTTGTATTATGTTCTTGTCCACCCTGTAACACTCTACAATCTGCTCATGTAACTCCTGGAAGGTTACCCTGGGCCTGAACACTCTTCTCCTTCTCAGTCTAGGCCTGTTGTCAGCAGCAGCATCAGCACTACCCTCAGCGTCTAGCACATACAGATGTAGCAGAGCAGGATCAGCAGCCTCTAGCATTCTATCAGTCCAAATTTCCAAGTCTGTACTCCAATAGTGCAGATTATGGATGAAAAAATCAGATTGTAGGTTGCATGCCTACTTTATAGTAGTGTGCTGCAGATGTAGCCTATGTGATTGGCTAACTATGATGTATTCCACCTGCCAGGTATATCATTGAAGGGTTTGAATGGCCCAGCATCAGTGGAACAGGGCTTATCAATAATTTAGACATGAATGGCTTTCCCAGGCTATTTCATTTTTTTAAATGTCTTCCCTGCTAAGCACTGGTGTAAACATTGCTCGGCAGTCTGGACACACCCCCATGTGTGGGCATGCTTAGCATAGCTTAAACCAGCTAAAACATATGGTACACAGCTAAACAGAGCTTAGCAGCACTTGACACACCTCCTTGCTTAGCTAAGCTGAGCAGTGCACAAACGGGCACCAATGAGCTCCAATCCACTTAAATATAT
>NC_056735.1:895783828-895866328 GCF_019279795.1 Protopterus annectens
TATTAAAGAAAATTCAAAGATCAATTCACGTAAGGTTCAAGCAAGGCACCATTATTACTTGCAGCAAGGAGACAAAGCATGTAGGTACAAGGTTTGTCTGATTTTCAATAGCTCAGCCTTCTGCTTTTATACAGTTCTTTGCATGTACACAGCAGGTGCTTATCAGATAATTGCTGACTTACAAAACATCTCTCAGAATTTAGCTTGTCCCCAAGGCTTGCCCTGTCAAACCCAATTTCTGAGTAATGGTCCTTTAACTGTCTCTTCTTGACACATTTATCTGTTGCTAGTGTGAGGCCCCTATCTCAGAATTCCATAGCAAGAACAACAGACTCTCAGGTGTCAGCAGCTTTTACAGAGACCGTCAGTATTTACACATTTTACATAGAATAAATGTATTAACTCTTAACCCATTAGGTGCAGAATTGTACACTATACAATTTGTACATTTCTCTAAAATCCCCCCCCCCTTTTAATACTTTATTCTTATTGTTTAATGAGTCTAAAACAAGTCTATTTCATCTCTTGACCATTTCCATTCAGGGCCTTGCAGTCAGAGAGTCATTCGGCTTAGGCTCAAGAAAACAATTCTTCCACTTCCAATTTTAGTAGTTTATTTTATTTTATTTTCCATTTGTTAACTGGGCTAGTCTAGCTGGATACATGTCCATTTTCAGTAGAGGCCCGGGGAGAAAAGCTCCACACATAATTTAATACAAAGAGAGATATCAATAAAAAAATTTAAGCACACTAAGTATATACATTTAGTAATAAGTACAACAAAAAACCTAGGGCACTTATGAAAGTTTTACTAGGTAGTAGAAGCAAAATTGTAAAAATTGTACTAGGTCATTAGAAGTGAACATTAAAAAGCTAAAGATTAGCTATTAGTTTTCAAAAAATTGTCAAAGAGAAAGATGTAAAGCAGGAGATGTAAAGGAATTAATGTAGTAATACAAGAGAGGGAAAGAGTGAGAAAACAGTAGTCAAGTAAAGAGATAAGGTAGGGAGATGGTAGAGAGGGTGGTGGAGAGACAGTAGGAGTGAGTCAGAGCATTAGAGGAGAACAACAGGGCAAGACAAAAGAACTAGTAAGTATAGGTATTAATCAATGAATAAAGTTATGGTTGAGTAGGGGGAGTGCGGAAGGTTAGTCAGGAGTCCTGCAGGAACAAAGCCAGTGGTTTTGGAAGTACTGCTTGATTTTTTGTTTGAAGAGTGGTAAGGAGGAGGTTAGAGTGATATCAGTGGGTAGCAGATTCCATGTCCTACCAACAGTATTAGTAAACAGAGAGTCACCAGCTAAGTTGTGGGATTTTACAGATTTGGTCATAAGTTTAGAAGAAGATCGAAGGGAGGTAAGATTGTTATAAGGGACTAACAGTTGAGATAGTATTGGGGTGTTTTCTGGTTGGTAAAGTATCTTGTGGGCAATAGTAAGTTGTGAGATCATAAGACAGTTTTGAAGCTCTAGCCATCCTAGGAGTTTTAGGTTATGACAGTGATGTGTTCTGATAGGGTTACTGGTGGCAAAGCGGGCAATGCTATTGTAACAAGTTGCTAGTTTATTTAGGTTAGCCTTCTTAAGGTTACTGAAAATAGGTGAGGCGTAAAAGAGAGTAGATATCAGATGGGAGTGGGCGATAGTAGCTCTGGTGGAAGGTGTAAGAAATGGTTTAATACGGTAAAGAGAACCTATTTTTTTGTTAACTGTTTTAATGATGTTATTGATGTGTTGATCGAAAGTGAGATTGTTATCAATGGTTATTCCTAGCAGTTTAGTTGTTGTGTCAGGAGCAATGACAGTGGTATCATTGTTATTCATATTCACTAATTTGTTGGTACAAGGTTTTTGTGACTGAGGCATCGATAGTGCTTTGTACCAGTCCACGCATGCAGGCGATGCAACAGCATCCACAAAACATCAATATCACTGCTCCAACACAAATGGCGATCAACAGGTTCATCTGGACACTGCCCCATTTCCCAAACCATCTCTGGAAAAAGTCTGTCAATGGGTTTTGACCTGGCTTGGTCAAGGCAGATACTTGTTGGATCACTTCGAGATGGCTATCTATTTCATGTTCATTGTCTGGAATAAATGAACAGCATTCCTCCTGGATTAAAGTGCAAGTACCTCCTTTCGCTGCAAGGGTGAAATCGAGAGCCATACAATTTTGAAGCACTACTGCTCTCATAGCTGTCAGTTCATCAGTCACTAATTCTAGGGCAGAGAAGGTTGCATTTCTCAATGTTTCAAGCAGCTTGGGCAGCTTTCTCAGTTCCCAAATCGATTTTACTGCTCCATACTGAGGTATTATGCCAGCCCAAGATGTGATATCATCATCGAGATCCATGTGCACCAGTCCTTTGTCACTTATGTGAGCCAGATCATGGTGATATAGCCATGATGCATCTATCTGGCCTACTGGATTAGTAGGCTTTTTTACCTCTCGAACGTTTCAGGTCTTCCCTCGAGGGAAAGCCGTCGTATGTCTGATAGCTGGGACTAAGTAACCCAGGAAGCAGCTGCCAGACCAGTTTCTCGGTAGCCATTTGTTTACTTTTCTTCTGCACACAAAATAACAATCTTCCACTTTAACGGTGATGTTGATAAGCTCGAAGCGATCCCCAAAGTCCTGCAGTCCTCAGAACATTTTCCAATAGAGAGTTTTCATTTCTTGGACAAAGTTAGCTATAGAGTTTTTAACAAATTTTCTTATAAATGAGAAATTTGCCACACAACCCAAATTGCCTGCAGTGCAGTTATAAACCACTGTTTTGTTACAATGGCTTCACCCTACCCTAATTTTACCAAGTCTTTGAAAACACACAGTTCCGTTTTGATGGAGGGACAGCTGTAAGGCGACCGCATCTGCAGAAGTGATATTAGCCGTATTGTTCAACAAGCTTGTCCGTGTCTCAATAACATTTATTGGAGACACCATTAAAGGTAATCCTCCATGTGCAGTTGGTATAGCTGCACAGATGCAGCAATCTGAAACATTAAAATTATCTGCCTATGCGTACTTGATAGCCTGATATGTGTTGAAGGCAGGATGCCATGCTGCACGCTTGCTGGGTTCAGTAAATGTGGCGGAGAAGAGAACCGGCCATAGCAGAAAAACAATGACCATAATAACAGTCAGTAAAATTGCCACACAATGCTTCTGTGGAAGCGGTTGTCATTCCAATACTCTATCTTCTCCAGTTCTCCCAAAAAGATGGAATTTGGTTTTCTTCTCTGGTGCAATCATTTTCACGTTTGGGGTTTTCTTGATCTTATTCTCTTCCCTATAGGACCTTAGCACTGATGATTGCTTCACTGGGTTTGAGATGGATCAGTTCCTATTGATCTGACCCCCCCCCCCTTTGTAGCCAGACTTTTGTGCTTAGGGTCCCAATGGAGAGGTAAGATCTTTACCCAATTTGAATTTCTTCACTAACTTGCAGTGTGTCAAATGGATCCACGAAGCTCATTCTGCAATTTTGACTGCAGTTGGTGTTGAAAGAAGCACCTGATAGGGACCCTCCCACTTTGGTGATGCCCAGTTCTTCCTCTTCACGATTTTGATCCACACCCAGTCTCCTGGCATCACTGTTACTTCTGGCATCTTAGTCTGCTCTGAACCTGAAATAGAATTAGACTGCAACAGATGTTTAGAATTTAACAGTTTCTTCATATATTCAGCTAATGTGAGATCAGCTTCCTGGTCTGAAGGCATGAGAGGTTTCCACTGGGGTGTACAGTACGCCCTCCCATACAGTTTCTCATATGGGGTCAAACCTTTTGCTGAGGGAACTGTTCTCATGTTCAACAGTGCCAGGGGTAAACAGTACAGCCAGGTTTTCCCAATTTCAGCCATTAGTTTCCTCAGTTTACTTTTAAGTATACCATTATGTCTTTCGACCAACCCCGCAGACTGAGGATGATAAGCACAGTGATTTTTTTAGAGAAATACCAAAAAACTTACTTAGCTGTTGTATAGTTTGGTTTAAAAGTATGTTCTGTTGTCACTATATATTCTCTCCGGAATGCCAAACCTAGGGATCATTTCTTTCACAAGAACCTTTGCTACTGTAGCTGCATCCAGGTTCCTGGTTGGAAAAGCTTCCACCCTCCTTGAGAACATATCTATAATGACAAGGCAGTACTTCTTGTTTTCACATTTATTTAACTCTATAAAATCCATGCAAATGGTGTGAAACGGGTATGGAGGTGTGGGGAAACTCCCTTGACTGGGCCGTACTGCTCCTTGTGCATGATATTGATTGCAAATCTGACATGCTAAACAAAATTTTTTAGAGTAGTTTGAAAATCCATATGCAGTGAACACCTGGTTCACTCTTTGTACCATTCCCCCTATTGAGACATGGCACTGCCCATGGCTCAATAATGCTGCATAACGAAAAAGATTAGAGGGTAAAATTGGTTTCCCTTCTTTTGAAGTGTACAAACCGTCTCTGAAGACAGCCCCCTGCTTTAACTAACACCTTTTTTCTACCTGTGTGGTCAGTGATTGCATTGTTTGTAGCATGTCTAAATTTAGACTTTCAGAGGGCTCTAAATCTTTTACAAGGTGTAAACAAGCTTCTGCGGCTGCTTGCTTTGCAGCAGCATCAGCTCATGCATTACCTTTTGAAATAGCATTCTGCTGTTTTGTGTTAGCTGCACATTTGCAGATAGCCAAACACTGAGGCAATTGAATGGATTTTAAAAGATCTAATATGAGCTGAGCATGATTTATGGGTTTACCAGTTGATGTAATCATACCTTGGTTTTTCCATTGCTGTGCAAACACATGCACCACGGAAAAAGCATATTGACTCTCAGTAAAAACAGTTGCACGCTTACCTTTAGCTAAAATACATGCACGAGTGAGTGCAATCAATTCTGCTGCTTGTGCGGACAAATGTTGTGGTAAGGGTTTTGCCTCAATAACCTCTGTGTCGGATACTACATCATTGCCCACTAGGTTCTGTCCTGCTGGGTTCCTTTTGCATGAGCCATCTACATAATATGTTAGATCAACATCTGTCAAAGGTATATATGTGAAGTCTTTTCTAGGTAATGTCATCTGCTCGATCTCCTGTAGGCAGTGATGTGGAGTTCCATCTACAGGGGTAGGGAGTAGAGTTGACGGATTCAGGGTTGTGCATCATTCGATTGTCATGTGAGGCTGGCTCAGCAAAACAGTCATGCAGGAGATATGTCTAGCCGGGGAAAGGTATGCTACCTTTTCTTGTAACAAAATAACTGCTACTGCATGAGGGACCCTAAGGCTGAGTGGATGAAACAAAACCACTGAGGCCGAAGCCTGCACTGCCATAGCAGCTGCAACAACCACTTGAACACAATGGGGTAAGGACCGTGCCACCAGATCTAACTGTGATGAATAATAAGCAATGGGATGTTGCTTATCCCCATGTTGTTGCATCAGGGCTGATATTTTGTAGCCGTGCTTACAGTCTACAGTTTGAAAAAAGCGCTTGTGATAATTTGGTAACCCCAGGACAAAAGAGGATGCTATTAACTGTTTCAAGTTACAAAAGGTTATTTCCACCTCCGGTGTCCAAATCACCGGGTCCTGTGCTGCCATAGGCTTTTTGTATATGAGGTCAGACAAGGGTGCCACTTCCAAAGCATAGTTTGGAATCCAACTTCAACAGAAGTTAGTCGTAGCCAAAAAGGACATCATTTCGTTTTTGGCAATGGGTTTTGGAGCCTGCAAAATAGCTATTTTTCTATCCTCATTCAAGGTTCTACCTCCATCAAATATTATATAGCCCAAATATCGGACCTGTACTTTCCAAAGTTGCAATTTTCCCTTATTCACCTTGTGTCCCTCAACAGCTAAAAATTGTAGCAATGCTAGCGTGTCTTCTCAGCAAGCTTGTAAAGTGGGAGCTGCCAATAAGATATCATCTACATAAAGCAGGATTTTACTATTTTTTGGTGGACTAAATCTTGCTAAGTTAATTGACATTTCTTATGAGAATATCATGGGGCTCTCACAATAACCCTGTGGTAGTCGAGTGTATGTGTATTTTTTACCCTGAAACGTAAATGCAAACCAGAACCTACTATCCAGATGTATCGGAATTGAGAAAAATGCATTACTAATATCTACTACAGAAAAATATTTCTGATGGGGTTCTAACATATTTAAGATTGTATATGGATGAAGTACCATAGGTGCCCTAGGTATTACTGCCTCATTTACAGCCTGCAGGTCTTGAACCATGCGCCACTCCCTATTTGCCTTTTTAACTGGGAACAATGGTGTGTTGCATGGTGAATCAGGAGATTTGATTAACACACCACCTTTAAGGAGTGCAGCTATAATGGGCTTTATCCCTGCCTCTGCATCTTTTCTTAGTGGGTATTGACGTTTTTGAGGTCTAAATGTTGATTTTGGTGTAATCACTACTGGTCCTGCCATGCAAATAAGGCCTACATCTGATTTCTCCGTGGACCACAGTTTATCTGGAATACCTTTCAGAGCATTTTCTTCCTCCTTTAACAGGAGTATTTGTCAAGTATTTTTGCGAAAATGCAGGTGTACTGCTGGCTTAGTTTGTGTTACCCAGTTCAACTTTTGTACCTGTACTCCCTGCTCCGAGAGTTCCTCCCTGGTCTGTTTTTCCCACCCGGTAATCTTCCTGCCCAGTTCTACCCATTTTGTGTTCCTGTCTTTAGTGAGGCTTACATGTGGTAGGAGGTCAGATTTATAAAGTGCTGTTATTTCTTTAGGCAGAGAGCAGCTGGCTATGCTATTTCCCATTGTGTCCCAGTATAGGTTACGTAGCACTAGCCTTGCTGTGGGATATTTAAACAGCTTATCTCTGTAGTCTTCATCTGGCCCTTGTGTGTCATGAAAGTACAGGGTGCAGTGCAGTAATGGCTGCTTCTTAATATCTAACGAGGGAAATTTACTAATGGCCAAATCCATTAATTCTTTGGTTACAGTCCCTGGGCCAGTAATAACCAGGTCCTGACTGTACCAGTAAAACATCTCACCTCTTGACTGCACTACGCAGGCATCATGCACTTCGCAGATGTCAGTCTGTCATTGTGCTTGCATCCCTTGTATAGTCGGAACCACCGCTATGCCAAATAACTGCATCAAGTCTCTGCCTAGGAGATTTATTGGGCATTTTGCAGACACTACAATTTTGCTTCTCTGTGTCAACCCTGTTACAAGATCCGTGATTATAATTTTGTGTGAGAGAGGCTCCCGGTATAGCTGCCCATTTACAGCCTTAACAAGTATGTAATCCAAAGACTGTGTACACTCCGGTAATTCGGAGGGATGTATCAGGGTCTGTGAAGCCCCAGAATCACACAAAAAGCTAACCTCTCTCCCTTCCACCAAAAGGGTTACTTCTGGCTTGATGTCTGCTAAAAAGAGTTCCAAGCACAGAAGCGCCAAGTCTAATACCTCATCACTTTCATTTTCATTGTCATCCCCTCCACCATCTTGTGCTTCCTCTATTTTTACTTCTACATTACCATTTATCCTGCTTTGTACTGTAACCCTTCCCTGTGCTTCCTGACTATCATGTAGTCAGTCATCACCTTCTTGTTCATCCATTCTTGACCTATAATTCCTTTTGCAATCCCTTGCCAAGTGACCTTTTTCCCACATTTAAAACATTCTCCTCTCTTTTTATGTCCCTCAAAATCTTCTGACCATTGGTCAGGCCGCCTACCTTCCCTATTTTTGCCCTTTTTTCCTGGCTGTACCACTTATACCTCAGGCCCGTCTTCTAATGAAAATACCTGCATTTTCTTTTTCTTTTTGCTATTAAAGTGTCTTTCAGCATGTCATGCATACTCAAGCAATGGTTGCAATCTACTTGTATGGTGATCTACCATGTGTTTTGTAATAAAACTACTAATAGGAGCACTGCTACCCTTCAGAAAGGCATTTTTTAACTGTTGTTCATAGGGGGAGTCTACTGCTTGGTTGTCAGGGATTTGCATTCCACAATGATTATTAAAGCACTCTATGAGCCTAGCAAAATAGCGGTTGACTGACTCGCCTTCTTGCTGGATACACTGGTTAATGCAGGTCCAGTCTGCCCGTGGTCACCACTTTTCGGAAATTCGGTTTGTAAGCTCTGTTACCTGGGCATTTAAACCTACGTTGTTATGCAGAAGGGGTCTCCGCTGAGCGTCACGAGGATTCCAATTACCACAGACCACGTGCCAGTCTGGACCTATAATTTGTCTTACCATTTTTCTATCTCTTCTCCATTTAGGTTATAGCTTAACCTTATACCTTGCAGGTCCTCTGAAAGTTTTTGAAAGTTGACCCTGGGGTGAGGAATACCCTCAGTGGCCTTCCGAATATCTTCGGGACTCCAGGTCTATATACTAATAAAGTGGGGTCTTGGTTATCCTGACCTGCTCTGGGATTAGGTACTTTTATAAGTGGGCACATTTCTTCTTCCCCAGTTGTAGCTTGTGCATTATTAAGCACCCTCCAAACCTCAATGTTCTCGTCTTCATTATTTATATCCTTTGTTCTGGACCTTGTGCCTATGGGATCCCTAACTTTTACTAACTTCATTCTCACAGGGTCTTTGTCTTTTGAACCCATAGGGTATAGCGGAGGTGCTTCATGCTGGTTATTTGCCACATATACTGGTGGGAGAGGGAGTGCCGAAGCTAGTACTAGGTGATTGTCTTCTTTGTCTAAAAACATTGTTTTAGAGTTCTTGTCTTTTTGGTCTCTGCGATTTGCTTCCACCAGACACCTGTGCACCTGGGGAATTCCTAATTGCCGCTGTTTTTTAACTTGCCCCTTGGGATCTGCTTTTAATGGCTTTATTAGTTTAAGAAGTGAGGATTTATTTAATTTTCCATCAAAATCATACTTAGTTACCCATTTTGAAAAATATCTAACATTATCTGCGCGCTGTACCTGCATATATTTACCATCTTCTGTTAATGGTGGGTCTTTTGATGTTTTCGCATCACAGTTATAATTACCCATTTGATCACTATGTAGTTACCTTTATTAATTTTACTTATTACCTTCAATTTTTACGTGTACCATGGATTTTGTTATAGTCTCTTCAGAATGACTGTCTAACCTTCTACTATTCTGTTCACCTAGTATATGACAGAACTGCAGTTTTTCTTTGTCCCTGACTGAATAAAATACAATCTAACAGAAATGCATATTTCTGTCCCTGACTGAATAAAATACAATCTAACAGAAATGCATTTTCCTGTCCCTGACTGAATAAAACACAATCTAACAGAAATGCATTTTTCTGTCCCTGACTAAATAAAACAGAAAAGCAAAAACCACCTTACCTGAGCCTACATGATTGACCACTGATTTGCGGATACCCATCCTTCAATCGCAGATCAGAAGGTGACTGGCCTCTTTTGACGACAATTCAGTCAGAGGTCTTTCATATTGCAGAAGAACTGATTTGGTTTCTTCCCCGTACGGTTTCAGCCACCTGGCCGTCTGATCCATGGTGAAGAGAGGGTTCAGTCTCGAAGGACCAATCTGTTAAAGAAATTTCAAAGATCAATTCACGTAAGGTTCAAGCAAGGCAATAAACACGGTAAGCTTTTTAACAGGTCTGATAAAAACGGCACGGACTATTTATTACTGTAAGCGCTTTCAGCCAAGCAGATGCTCAGCCTTCATCAGACATAAATCAGATACCACAGCTCTCTATTTATATAAACTAAACAAGGCAGCACCTTATTTAACAATTAAATGATTAACAAATCAAAAATAAATAAATTAGTAACAAATGTTAAACCAAAACCATTCTCAAAAATTAATTAAAATGCTAGTTATATAAGAAAACACTCCATTTCCCACTCGTTCTTTCTGGAACGGGGAAGGGATATATAACATATAAATTCCCTATTAAAAACTAATCCAAAATATATATACACCACATTAAATACATTGAACTAACGTAGACAACAAGCACATACAATACGAATGCTTCAAGGTTTTTAACATTACTAACACTCCTATTTAAAAAGGGGAACATCAAACTATGAATTAATACAAGTACTTGAACATCCACTAAAAGTTTATCTAAGGAGAGCTTTTAGTTTAAGGATGCACTTAATGGAAGCATAATCATTCAGCCCTGGAGGGAGATGTGCACATGTTCTAATCTGCCAAAATAATTCTTGCTCTTCTAAATGCAACTGCCAAGGACCTCCAATATTTTGCCTATATAGAAGTAAGAATTATTTTATTAATGGAAATTATAATTGTGACACTAAGGGAGTTGTATATGTAGCTCTATGTGAGAAATGTCCTTCCTTCTATATAGGCAAAACTGAGAGGAAAATAAAGAAAAGAGTTTATGAACATCTTTATGTCATAGGTAGGAGGGATTTTACAAATGCACTGGCCAGGCATATTTTGGAGCACCCAGATCACTGTTCTGTTTTCAGTATAGTTTATCAGGTTAAAAATGACGTAAGGGGAGGTCCTTGGCAGTTGCATTTAGAAGAGCAAGAATTATTTTGGCAGATTAGAACATGTGCACATCTCCCTCCAGGGCTGAATGATTATGCTTCCATTAAGTGCATCCTTAAACTAAAAGCTCTCCTTAGATAAACTTTTAGTGGCTGTTCAAGTACTTGTATTAATTCATAGTTTGATGTTCCCCATTTTAAATAGGAGTGTTAGTAATGTTAAAAACCTTGAAGCATTCGTATTGTATGTGCTTGTTGTCTACGTTAGTTCAATGTATTTAATGTGCTGTATATATATTTTGGATTAGTTTTTAATAGGGAATTTATATGTTATATATTCCTTCCCCATTCCAGAAAGAACGAGTGGGAAATGGAGTATTTTCTTATATAACTAGCATTTTAATTAATTTTTGGGAATGGTTTTGGCTTAACATTTGTTACTAATTTATTTATTTTTGATTTGTTAATTATTTAATTGTTAAATAAGGTGCTGCATTGTTGAGTTTATATAAATAGAGAGCTGTGGTATCTGATTTATGTCTGATGAAGGCTGAGTATCTGCTTGGCTTAAAGCGCTTACAGTAATAAATAGTCCGTGCCATTTTTATCAGCCTGCTTCCGCTTATCTCTTTGTTTTATCCAGTTTTAGTTTTTGTTTTTATGTGTTTATTTTGTTTTTTTGTTTACTTTTTAACAGGTCCTGTATATCTGCCAGCAATCCAAGCACCTTTGAACCAGATGTGTACTCATGGCACCAAAAACACTCTAAACCTATTTCCATTCTCCATGTTTTCTTATCATTGCAGTCTACCAGCCCCTTTATGAAATAGTTCAAATACACCCTTGGGCTAAAATTAGGAACTCTTAATATGAAAAGCATTAAAAATAAATTGAATATGCTTTATGCCAAAATCCATCTATGCTGAAATTCTGAAAAAGTAGTCAAAAATACTGAGGTACTGCATTGCTGAAGATCAACAATCAGTTCACCCCTCAAACGTGTCAGAAAAGGCTTTAAAATAGGAAAAGGAAGAATTGTACAAATGTTACAACTTGTTAATAAGAAGATTTTGTCATTAATTGTAAAAATATATTTATAAATGCATTTAGCATTGGAAAAGCACTGTCTACATTGTCAACAACATGGACAGGAAGCTCCTGAATAAAGCCTGTTCTGTTGATATGAAAAGGATGTTTGATATTTTAGTTCTTACATTACATTTTAACAGATTGTCTAAAACAGGCTTTATAGAAGGTCCTTGAGTTGATTTGAAAACTATCGTCAGGACAGAACATCTCTGGTTCATGGTGGAACTGACAATTCAGACATATGAACTTTGACTTTAGGAATACTCCAAAGCTTAGGATTTGATCTTACCCTGAACCATACCAACCAGGCGACCCCATTTTCTTGGAACATCCCCAATTTTGGTTCAGAAATTTGCAGTAAATGTTTGAGAACTATCTGGATTTTGTAAATATGGAGTTGGCGCTGTCATCTTAAGGGCAGGAAAGCCAGATTAAAGCATACATTAACGGAGGAAAAATAAACACACATGAAGTCAATCAGTCTGGTCAAAAGCCGGAAGAAAAAGAACAATCCTCACTTCCTCCTTTTATTGTAAAATACATGATCACATGACCTTTCTACAATAATGACGTCAGTGTAAGAGCACACATACAATCAGTCACTCCCCTTTTTTTTTATAAGCCAACACCCCCACTTGCTTTTACGCTGTATACAACACATTTTACGAACATATTTTACATAACATTCTCCTTTACATTCCAAACATTTAATATATGAACCTTTCAATCTTCAATTTCGTAGCAGGTTTGGTAAAGATATCTGCAACCATTTATGTTGTTGGGCAATATTCAATGCTTATTTTGTCATCATTAAGTGCTGACCTAACAAAATGATACTTAATGTCAACATGTTTACCTCTCTGATGGCTTACTGGATTCTTTGACAAAGCGATTGCTCCTTTATTGTTCTCAAATATTGTTACTGGCACATACTTGCACTCTCCATCCATTCCACTCGATAGCTGCACAAGGTACAAACTCTCCTGTGTTGTTCCTGCCAATGCCATGTACTCTGCCTCACATGTAGATAAAGCTACCGTTTGTTGTTTCTTTGATTTCCATGAAATAATAGGCCCGTCTCTATTGAGGCTAAAGCAATAACCTGTTGTACTACGTCTATCGTTTTGATCTGTTGCCCAATCTGCATCACTCTATGCTATAAGCTGAAGTTTCCCTTCACTTTTCTTGTAACAGCTCTCTGTCTAATGTACCTTTTAAGTATCAGCGCATGTTTGGCTAGTGTTAAATGAGATCCACTCGGTTGTGACAAATATTATAAAAGTTTACTTACAATCCAGCTAAGATCAGGTCTCGTGCTTGTCATAACATATATCAAACTACCCACAAGCTCACAATATTTCTTGGATCTGTAGATTCACTGTCACATTCAAGGTTTGTATTTTGTTTGGAAGGGGTACTTCTTACTTTACAATTAGACATGCCAAATTTCTCAAGAATTTTTGTGATGTACCTCTTTTGGTTCATCTTTACTTCACCACTATTCTGGGTAAAGTCAATGCCTAGAAAATGTCTTAGCTTTCCCAGATCTTCCATTTTAAATTTGGCTTTGAGCATTTCTTTTACATCATTTAGTGATTCATTGTCATTAGCTGCTATAATGAAATCATCAACCCATATAATAAGGACTGTTTTCTCATTTTCAGCCTGTCTAGTGTATACACAGTGGTCTGCTGGGTTTTGGATAAAACTATTTTCACAAAGATAATCGTGCAACATTTTGTTCCAGTTACACCCTGATTGTTTCAATCCATACAATGACTTATTCAGTTTACAAACCAATTTTTCATCATTATTTGATTTCTTTTCAAAACCTTATTGCTCCTTATACACCTCACAGTCAATAGGAGCATGTAAGTAGGCTGTTTGTACATCCATCTGGTGCAATTCTAAATCGTACTGAGCTGCTATCTGCATTAGACTTCATACAGCTGTCATACTCGCAGATGGTGGAAATGTTTCATTATAATCTATACCAGCGACTTGACTGTAGCCTTTAGCTGCATATCTAGCTTTGTAAGTCTCAGTATTATCTGCATTGTCTTTTACAGTGAAAACCCACCTACCCCCCACTGCATTTTTATCTTCTGGCAGTGTGGTGAGTGTAAACATGTTGTTTTCCTTTAAAGACTTAAGTTCCTCCTTCAAGGCTTTGACCCACTTTTCCGAGTTAGACGAAGTCATGACTTCTTTAAAGCTCTGCGGTGTGTTGCATATTAATCGGTAACAATAGTCAACATTAACTGTCACATAATCGTCATTTTCAACTTTACACTCATAGTCCTTCAAGTATGCAGGTGTTGTTCTCTCTCTTTTAGAGTAGTGTGTATCCTGCCTTTCCTCTTTTTGCTTTATTTTTGTGTCTCCTTCATTCATTATAGATTCAGTGTGATTCAGTTGTATTTCTTTTGTGATTTGACTATCAGCTTTTGATTCTGACTTAATATGCACACTTCTTCTGGTATTAATATCTTCATCCTTCACTTCTGGGTCTGTCTGAATCTGGCATTCAGCTGCATTCTTAGTAAAGAACTTGACTAACCTGTGTCTAAGGACCCTTCCTGTGTCAGGATAATAGACCAGATATGATGGGCTGTTTTTATCATATCCGACAAAAATCCCCTTATCACATTTGGGATCTAACTTCTTTTTATCTTGTCTGTATGCATAACACACTGATCCAAATTCTGTCATCCTTGAAAGATCAGGTTTCTTTCTTGTTAGTATGAAGAATGGGGTCTGCCCCACATGCCTGTTATAACATCTGTTGTGAATAAAAGCAGCAGTCATTACTGCATATGTCCACAACTTTTTAGGTAAGTCACTCTCTATCAACATACACCTTGCCATTTCAAACAGTGTTCTCCAGTTTCTCTCTGCTGTCCCATTCTGAAGGAGTGAGTAAGGTGCGGATGTTTCTTGTCTTATAACATTTTTACTCAATAGTGACTGAAAGTCTTTCGACATGAACTCAGTGCCATTATCTGATCTGATACACTTTACCTTCCCATAAGGGGCTGAATCTGCAATAAACTTTTCAGTCGCTTTGACTGTATCACTCTTGGCTTTCAGAAAGTAGACAAATATTACACCCTAGTAGTCATCAGTAAATGCTAAAGTGTACTTAAAGCCATCTTTTGCTACTGGTTCAATTGGGCCTGCTAAATCAGTATGGACTAGTTCAAACACGGCTTTTGCTCTTGCATCTGGTTCTCTGTTTCTGCTCTGTACAGATTTCCCTTGCATACAGGTTTCACAATCTAGGTTAGATATCTCAACTTTATCTTTAATTTTCATTCCTTTTACCACTTTTTCTAATTTTGACACATCTTCGAAATTACAGTGATGAAGCTTTTTATGCAATGCTTGAATGTCATAACAGCTCTGAGATGCATCATAATGTATCTCAGGGTCTATATTAGAACATCGAAGTTTCAAAACTTCGAATGTTCTAATATCAAACCCTATTCAGCAAAAGCTGAAAATATCAAAGCAACAGAAAACTTAATTTTTTCCTAGGGAAAGAATTTGGTTGTCCGTTTCTGTTGCCTCGGTATTTTCAGTGCTGTGGTGGAAAGTTACGGGTCGGGTTCAGGTAAGTGTGCGATTGAGTGTGGGTTAGGGTAGTTAGGGTTAGAGTGCGGGTTAGGTATGTGTGCGATTGTGTGGATGTGAGGGTTAGGGCAGGTTAGGTGAGTTAGGGTTAGGGCGCAGGTTAGGTATGTGTGCAATTGTGTGGATGTGAAGGTTAGGGCGGGTTAGGTGAGTTAGGGTTAGGTTGCCGGTGAGATGAGTGTGCGATAGTGACAGAACTTACGGTTAGGGTTTGGGTTAAGGTAAGTGGATAGTTAGTGGTGTGTGTAAAGTTTAGTGTAGGGTTAGGTGTAAGATTTTTTAGGTGTATGTGTGTGGATTGCTGTTTGTTTGGTGTGCTTGTGTTGTGTGCATGTGTTTTGGAACAGCTAATTTTTTCCCTAGGAAAAAATTTGCTGTTCTGTATGTTCGATGTTTTCAGCTTTCACTGAATAGGGTTCGATATTAGAACATTTGAAGTTTTGAAACTTCGATGTTCTTGAAAAAATTATTATATATCTCTTACTTGCTTCTTGCCTGGTGTGATGGATTTGCAGTGCTCTTATGACACTCAGTCTTGCTGGCTAGATTCTGCTAAAATTCAAAGTCTGATTATATTTGCATTCACAGTCTGTTGCATACAGAAACTTGCAGAATATACACTGATGAAAGAATATACTTTGCAGCACTTGTCTTTAAGAGCAGTAACCAATAACTTTTATAATAAATAAAACTGGACAAACGTTGCAGCTTAAAAGTACTGTTCCAACTTTACTTCTCATATAGTACAGATGATGTGAGAGATATAACATTTACCTCAGAACACCAAATGTGTTCCTACCATATCCCAAACAACTGGATTTATACAGCTCTTTATATACTCTTTTTAGTCATGCATAAACATATTTTTGAGGAAACACATTGTTCTGTATTCTTATTTTGGAGAATTGCTTCTCCTGTAGAAACAATACTAAACTTCCTTGTTTAACAATGTCTTGTAAGAGACCAGCTTTTCTGACAGTGTGAATATCCTGTAACAGTGTCCTGATGTCCATGTAGAAAAACATATTTTTGAGGAAACACATTGTCCTGTATTCTATTTGAATCTTTGTATAAAACACATGTTCTTATGTCAATGCTGATAAGCATATCCTGTTTTTTATGAAGAAAAACATATTTTTGAGAAAACACATTGTCCTGTATTCTATTTGAATCTGTGTATAGAAACATGTGTTCTTATGTCAATGCTGATAAGCATATCCTGTTTTATGAAGAAAACATATTTTGAGAAAACACATTGTCAGAGATCAGCTTTTCTGACAGTGTGAACATCCTGTATTTTATTTGGATCTTTGTAAAACATCTGTTCTTGTGCCATCCTGTTTTTCCATGCAGAATAACATGTCATTGTTCTTTAAAAGCAGATTTTGCATTTTTGTTATTGCATATATCATGCCTTGAGTCTGTAAGGGAATAATGTCCATTCAGCAGATTCCTTTTCCAAGCCATGGTCATTTAGTATGACTGCTGATCACATTTTACTTAAACTTTGTTTCTGCATTTAAGCAAGCCTTTTCTTTCAGCATATTTACAACATAATTAATTTCAGATTTATATTCATAAAATCTAACAATTCCCTCTGTTTTTAAACATACTCAAAACATTTTATATAGAAAACACAAGAAACAAACCTTTAGTTTGATACAACAAATCAAAATGCAATTTTACATAGTTAATACAATGATATTAAAGTATTACTACCAAAACTGAATGTATTTAACAACTTTTTCTTTTGCAGACCATTCTGTGAAAATATTTTATCAGTTATGAGCTGTGTCTGCTTTAATGTTATTATTTTTTTTAACATGATCAATTTATTCTTTTGCAATCACAGAATTTAATTTATGACTTAGAACTGTTTCATTAACTCTTTGCAACTGTTGAATTAACTATGAGAGACAGTAACCATGTGCTACTGCAAGCATTTATACACTACTGAAAACACACAATTTCAATGTCATTTTAACCATAACATTGTGGTCAAGTCTTTGAACTGCCCATTAACATCTTGATAAAGTACTGAACTGGGCTTAGATAATAAATATTTGAAAGCAATTTACTGGGGTAAAACCAATGATATTACAACTTGACAAATTACTTTTGAACTTATCACGATGTATTCTTTACAGTATGTATTTACACAGACTGTTTGCTATTTATGCATTTCAATCTAGTAGGTACCCTGGACCCATTTTTTATTAAATATGGTTTTCACACATATTTATTACTAGACATTAATCTCATTTGTACTGAATTCTTCTGCATTTGTACATACAAAGACTATCATTTGTACTGAATTCTTCTGCATACAATGACTATAAAGTACATTTAGTCTAATTTTACAAATTTAATAACATTAATATTGAGCAAAATCTTGGAAAATGTTTGTCTCTTTAGAAATATCTAGTGGAACTGATACCAAATCCATATGTCCTGTTATTTTAAACTACATACTCAACAATTATTAAAAATATTCATGTTTTTTATACCAACATTGTTTTGTCAAAACATATTAAAAATAGTGACCATTCTTGCTCAATTTTTTTACATATCTTTACTCTCTTTTGTATAGCTGTAATCAATTTTAAATCATCTCTTGTTTAACCATTATGATAGCTATTAACAACTTGTAAACTATCTTATCCTGTCAGGTTTAATCTAGTTTACCAGTATTTCTAATACACTAATACCTGTTTTTTCCTCTCCCTAAAAGAGTATTGTCAAGAATGAATGAAATATATATATATATATTTTTTTTCCTGTAGCTTTATTTCAGACCCTTGTCACAGTCTGTTTATACAGTCAATGTAAAACTGAGAAATTGCCCCTCCCCCTGTAGTACTTCAGCACTATTTACCTGCCCTATGCTGTGAGAAATAGAATGCATGTCAGCCCAACACTTTGGTTATACATTTATTTTATTAAATTATGAACTTTTGTCTGATTTGATAATTTTTTATAAAGCTTTTGCTGTTTACTACCATTAGTAGGCATTTACATTCTCCTGCACAATTGATTTGAACTGTATATATACTATAGCCCATTTGCTGGCTGTACTTGATACAACTGAGTTTTTTTTTTTTTTTTTTTTTTTTTGTCCTTTTAACATTTACTTGCAAACAGATTATCAGTGACATCAATGCACAATTGTGGCATTTTATTACAATTACCAAATAGTGTTGCCTGTAAACATTTTAACAATTATGTTTTAATAACAATGATGCTTTAGAAAACTCAAGCTACTTGCCTGGCAATCAGTCTTGTTGTTTATCTTATCTTTCCAGCATTTCCTGTAACTATTCATTCAGTCTAGGAAGGTCTGAGCTCACATTTTACACTCTATAAACTATAGTTAGTCTTTTTAGAATTTTTCCTTTAATGTGACTGTGATTTGCATAACTATGCATTTATACAACATAAATAGACATCATTTTACAATTACCTTACATGGATTTCAGTATTTTTTTTTTATTATTTATTTAACTATTTAACTGTCCTGCCATTAATTTTACAAAAACTGTTTGACTAATACCATCTGTGATTTTCTTTTTAAAATTCAGAACTTTAACTGTTTGGTGTTACTATATAATTATAAACAAATTGTAAAAAACAAAATAGATATTAGTTTAACCAACACATTTACATTTATATTATTTATATTTGCTGTTGTCTGCCTGCTATTCTTGTGTATTGTAACAGATGTACTCTAGATGAAAAGAACACACATGCATGTCTGTCTTGTATATGTATATCATACAAGCATGTCATGTCTTGTGACTTTAAATTTTTACTCATCTATTTTTATTTAATTTTTATATATTATAATATACTAGAACAGTTTTGTTTACCTTTTGACTATGCTAATGAATGGCATTCATATGCTTTACTTTACTGTAGTACTGATAGATGTCTTGCTTTAACTGAATGAAAGTAAAACATTTAAGAATGATTTGTCCAGACATCAGATCCTACCATCCTACCATGTATGTTTAACCATTTTCAAAACATAAACATATTATAAAATATATTTCTTTTGCACAGATTAACTGTGTATGCAGGAAATTCCCTGTCTCTGTCAGTTCAGCTAATTTATTTCCTTTATTCTGCAACTGCTTTTGAAGAATTTTCTGGAATGTTGTATGGTCTTTCTGACATTCTTTAGTAAGCTGTTCTGCTGAATTTGAAACTCCTATGCACTTTTGAAAAGATGTATGTATAACTTGTCTATGTTTCCTGAACTCATTGTGTCTGTCTTTTAGAAGTTTATTACATTTCTTTGTAACAAAATGTACTAGAGTTTCTATCAGTAACTGATTTGACTGTTGTTGCAACTCTGAAATAAACCTTTTGCATCTGGTGACAGAACATAACTGTTCAACATCAGAATGTAATGGAAACACTTTACCCTTAGTTAATTCTTCAGATCTGTCTTTACAGTCTATTTTTATATTTGCAATATGATGCAATATTTTTTTATGACATAATACACAAAATGCAGTTTTTGTTGAATCACACAATAAACATTTGTCATATTTCACATGATTTTCTTTGAGATACCAGTCAAATATTGTAATACATTTGCATAATGCCTTACTATCAACCTGCCCTAATAAGGTTTTACATTTACTAATGTGCTGTGTATACCAACATAGCAATTTACTAAAGTTTGGTTTACTCCTGCATGAATTATAAATAATATTCATACTATTTAGTAATATACAACCTGTCTAGGAATACAGAAACTATATATGAATATACAAACTGTCTTAAGAATATAAAAACTCTCTTAAGAATATACAAACTGTTTTAACATCATCCACACTAAATATGTGACACAGAAAAAGGTCTTACCAGTTAGCAAGAAAACAGGTGATCAGGCTGCTATTGCAGATGGCTGGAAATTTTTCAAAGTCACTTGAGAAGCTGGGAAAGCACAACAGGCAGTGGACTGATGGGCTAGTGGATATTTCTTGAAAAATGTATGGCACTGCTAATTTCTTGAACTAGTCTCACAAAAACTTTACTACTGAAAGCTGCATAAACTGGAATACTTCTGTTCAGAATTGACACATACGCATAAAATGTAGTTACTGCAATTTAACTGAAGTGACCCTCTGCAGGGCTTACCATCACTCCTTCTGTGTTTGAATGCAGATTGTAGGTTCAAATGCAGAATATGGTGCTAGTCACTCAGCTGCCTCGCCATTGAAAAAATTATTATATATGCCTCTTACTTGCTTCTTGCCTGGTGTGATGGATTTGCAGTGCTCTTATGACACTCAGTCTTGCTGGCTAGATTCTGCTAAAATTCAAAGTCTGATTATATTTGCATTCACAGTCTGTTGCATACAGAAACTTGCAGAATATACACTGATGAAAGAATATACTTTGCAGCACTTGTCTTTAAGAGCAGTAACCAATAACTTTTATAATAAATAAAACTGGACAAACGTTGCAGCTTAAAAGTACTGTTCCAACTTTACTTCTCATATAGTACAGATGATGTGAGAGATATAACATTTACCTCAGAACACCAAATGTGTTCCTACCATATCCCCAAACAACTGGATTTATACAGCTCTTTATATACTCTTTTTAGTCATGCATAAACATATTTTTGAGGAAACACATTGTTCTGTATTCTTATTTTGGAGAAACAATACTAAACTTCCTTGTTTAACAATGTCTTGTAAGAGACCAGCTTTTCTGACAGTGTGAATATCCTGTAACAGTGTCCTGATGTCCATGTAGAAAAACATATTTTGAGGAAACACATTGTCCTGTATTCTATTTGAATCTTTGTATAAAACACATGTTCTTATGTCAATGCTGATAAGCATATCCTGTTTTATGAAGAAAACATATTTTGAGAAAACACATTGTCCTGTATTCTATTTGAATCTGTGTATAGAAACATGTGTTCTTATGTCAATGCTGATAAGCATATCCTGTTTTATGAAGAAAAACATATTTTTGAGAAAACACATTGTCAGAGATCAGCTTTTCTGACAGTGTGAAACATCTGTATTTATTTGGATCTTTGTAAAACATCTGTTCTTGTGCCATCCTGTTTTTCCATGCAGAATAACATGTCATTGTTCTTTAAAAGCAGATTTTGCATTTTTGTTATTGCATATATCATGCCTTGAGTCTGTAAGGGAATAATGTCCATTCAGCAGATTCCTTTTCCAAGCCATGGTCATTTAGTATGACTGCTGATCACATTTTACTTAAACTTTGTTTCTGCATTTAAGCAAGCCTTTTCTTTCAGCATATTTACAACATAATTAATTTCAGATTTATATTCATAAAATCAAACAGTTCTAATATAGACCCTGTATCTCACTATCGTTTTCTTCATCATATGTGTCTAAATAATAGAGTCTATCATCACACTCAATTATGTCAAACCTGGTGCCGTTTTTATAGATGAGTTGGTCCCGGCCTTGTTTAAAGTTGATTGAGGCCCCTTTGGACATTGCTGCCTTAACAGAAAAAAATTCGTTGTGGATACGTCGGGATATACAGCGCCCAAGTCATCATCACCTTTACTTTGTGCCCCTCTGTGTTTAGCAGCCATACCTCTGTATTACCTCTCTTCTGTGCGGCCCCACAGGTTCTCGTTCCATCAGCTAATTCCACAATGTGTTCCTCCGGTTGGAAAGTTGCATCAAACTATTTAAACTTTTTCAGGTCGTTAATGGCACCAGTGTCCACCATTAATCCCTTCTGTTTTAATTCACAAATTTGATGCTCATTTATTCTGAAGGCAAATATGTGATCACCCACGTCAGTTGCTTGTTTCGCATTGTCTATCTTCTTTTTTCTACAGGTACTGACCCTGTGGCTAGAGTTTTTACAGAAACTGCACCACTGTCTCTGGCCTATATATTCTCTCTGGCGTTCTCGTGCCTTGTGTCCCTTTTGGCTATAGCTATAGCATATAATCTCTGCTTTTACTATTTCCCCAAGGCCACTTGCTTTCATCACATTATCATTACTTATGTTGGCATTAAATTTCTCGGTATGTTCATAGCTTCTCAACCTTGTTTGGAACTCACCAAAGGTCAACTTATCATCGTCTAGTGTGATGTGTACTTCAAATGGTTTAAAAGTTTCAGGCAACCCTTTCAGAATCATCGCAATTAGTAATCCATCACTGAGCTTCTCCCCAGCATTTCTAAGTGCCATAATGGCAGTCTCAGCCCTAATAATATAGTCTGTGACACTTTCATTGATGGCCTTCTGGAGGCTTGTTAATTTGGTGTATAGGCTAATTACTTGTGGCTTCCCTTTCCCAGCATAATGGTCTCTCAGGATCTGAAGTGCTTCTCTACCATCGTCTGTGGCTTCTCTCATGATGAGGGACAAACTTTTGTCATCTAAGAACTGTATTAGTTCTGCATATGCCTCAGCATTGTCGTCGCCTTCCTCCTCATTCTCATCGTCCTCTGCATCCTGCTGCACATTTTGCAAAATGGCATCTTTCAGCCCTTACAAACACAGGTGTCTCAAAAACTTTGTCTCCCACAGCTCGTAATTCTTCTCTTCTCCGTCGAAACAGAGTCTGTGCCATCGGCTTCCTTCTTCACTCCTGGGCCCATAACCTGTTGACAGCATCATCTTAAGGGTAAGAAAGTCGGGTTAGACATACATTTACAGAGAAAAATAAGCACACATGAAGGCAATCAAGCTGGTTAAAAACAGAAGAGGGGAACAACCCTCGCTTCCTCCTTTATTATAAAGCACATGGTCATTTGACCTCTGTTGGCATCTCCACGCCAACGATGTCAGTGTAAGAGCACACACACAAATACTGCAACTTCATAGTCATCTGACTATTTTTTTACTCAAATTAGAATTCATCTTTATTTTGTAAAATCGCCTTCACTGTCAGACTTAAATGCTTTTTCTTCCCTTGTTGCATGTGCTGCCCTACTGTTGGTCGATGTGAAATTGTTTTCTAGGGTAGAATACTAATCTCCACAGACCTATTTCAGACTCGACCAGGGAGAGGAGTCTGGTTAAGTGACTTGCTCAGAGTCACATAGTTAGGCAACTGAGTCTGAGGGAGTAGAACCTTGCACTGGAGCACAGGAAACAGCTTATTAACATCTTGTTTGCCCAGAGGAAAAAAACCCTCAAGATTCAAAACTCCAGCCATTGTTTCCCATGGGAAAACACTGCAGGTGTGCCAGTGAGATTTCTAAGTGGGCACCAGGGCTGGTGAGATTTCTATGTGTCCACTGGCAATTATTCACTCAAAATGTCTCCCTTCTTTGAGTGTGGAGTTGTTCTGTGGAATATATTGGGGTGTTGCAGAGGGACTTGTCCCCCTGGTAAAAATACTTAAAGTTGATTTTTTCGCCCTTCTGTTTTTTTTTTTTTTTTTGGGGGGGGGGGACATTTTGTTTTAGTATTTTTGAAGGTTAGGTTGTGTCTTTTGATATTTCATAACATAATTGCAGAAACAGTGCTCTGAAGGTCCAAGTCCAAAGTGTTGTGAATGCCATGTCTGTAGGCCAGCTTTTCCACAAGAAAAAGCAGCATCTTCAGTTTATCAGGAATCTCACTGTGCAAATATGTATTGATACCTTACTTTACAGATCTTTATTGATATGCAATTATGATTACTTTTTTATGTACAAATAAAGATCAAATGTTTATCCTGTAGCCCATAAAAACATGAGTTGCTGTCACTCTAGTCTTGTTTTTCAAACATATGTGCCTATTTTTGATACTTTCCTTTATGAAATACAAGTATAAATCAAATTACAGACACTTTAAAGCTAATCCTTCCTGAGCATGCATGCAATCGCAACTGCATTCACTATATTTTCCAGCCAGTGTAGCTACTTATTCTCAGCAGTACGTGACATGTATCTTTTAAATGTTGCAAAGTAATCTGTTTGTATTGTGAGGAACTGTATCCACCCCATGATCAACTGGCTTTAGTGCATATCCTGTAATCACTGTGTTAGAAGATCATCATGTCCTTTTCTATTCGAAAGTTACCTTATATATATTTTATTTCTTGTATATTCTTGCATCAGAAAATATGCAGTGCTTTCTCAGTAATGAGCAGTTGAGAAAGTGCATATGAGCATCACTGTAAAAATTTGAACATGTTCCGTCTATAAACACATCACACCAAATGACATTTGACGACCTTTATTAAATTTCCATAACATAGCTTTGTTCACCAATTTCATTAATTACAACTATTCATAATGTAATTGATTCTAAACATGTCATAACATCCTTGTAATGTTAATCAGGGCAGCGTACCTACTCACCTTGCCCAACAAGCAGGGTCCATACCTGTGCTCGCTTACTTTACTTATGAAGCAGCATCCTATCTCACTTCATACACCATTTATTGAATTGCCTTCCACCAAATAAGCAGCATCCTTACCTCAGCTTCCTTATCTGTTCAGCAAGCTTCCTCCAACTACTCATTTTCCTTTCCCCAGATCCCAGAAATGAACATCCAGCCACCAGAGGGGGAACAAAAGAGGGCAAGCCTATCCCTCTTCTCTACCTACCCCCACTGAGAAATAACCCTACCCCCCCAACCTACCAACAAAAAGAGGGAGGGTGGGTAGCAAGTTCATGCCAAAATGTGCTTGCTTAACCCAGCTACACTAGACTAAACCTCTTAAGCCCCTCCCCATCCTTATCTCATTTCCTCCCAACCATCCCTGCTTCCACTTAACTCTTTCACCTCCCCAACCCACTTAACTCCCCCTAATATCACCCTAACCTCCATGAAGATGTCCCGGGACAACTTGGTTTGTTGCCAAACTTCATTTGTCCCGGTCCCCTTCAATAAATGGATCTAGGATCCGAATCCAAAATAACCGAACACACTTTAATGAAAGCGCTTTTACCGATAAAGCACTTTTGTTAAAGTGCATTAGAAAAAAAAAAAGAAAAAAAACACTAGATCTTCTTTTATGCAGGGGGGCAAGCCCCCCTGCACCCCCTGTCCCCCACACCCCCCCTACTTTTATATTCTCACTTTGAGGTCGCACTACAGTGGGGAAAATGGAAATTTCCCTTAACCATACAGTAGTACGACCGACACAATGAGCATACTTATCCGAAAGTGCTGCTTCACTGAACAGCACTTTCCGTTAAGTATGTTTGGTGATTTCTGCTTCGGCAGAAAGTGCCGTCAGGGATCTGTACAGATCTCCATTAAACACATCACACCAGATGATATTTGATGACCTTTATTAAATTTCCATAACATAGCGTTGTTCACCAAACACATCAGTTACAACTATTCATAATATAATTGATTCTAAACACATCATAGCATCCTTGTAATGTTAATCAGGGCACCGTACCTACTCACCCTGCCCAACAAGCAGGGTCCATACCTCTGCTCACTTACTTTACTTATGAAGCAGCATCCCATCTCATTTCATATACCATTCATTGAATTACTTTCCACCAAAAAAGCGGAATCCTTACCTCAGCTTACTTATCTATTCAGCAAGCTTCCTCCAACTACTCATTTTCCTTTCCCCAGATCCTTGAAATGAACATCTGGACACCAAAGGGGGAACAGAAGAGGGCAAGCCTATCCCTCTTCTCTGACAACCAGCCTGACCAGGCTGTTCCCCCTCACCTCTAGCAAAAATTGTTCAATCCACTACTTCCCATAAAGGGAAGGGTCAAGCCAAACATCGTTTGGTGTACCCATCATCTGTAAAGCACCTTAGAATCCCATCATAAACCCACCTTGCCATACCATCAGTGAAACATACCCTAATGAAACTAAATAACATGGGAATACTGTGACCCCACTGTACCACCAGAACATCCACACTAAGAGAATACATACCCTTTTTAGCCCACTTCCTTCAAAGCTGAAATCATGGCTCAACCTGAACAGGTTGACAACCTATAACCACAACAAAATCACAAACTATAACCCCTTGAACTCAAATCGACACACAGTCAAAACTACTATCAAGTCTCACACCCAGGACCCTGTCAACTGTAGCATATCACCTTAGCCCACCAACTGTCCAGTTCTGGATGTGCAACAACTCACTCACTGTAGGGAATAGTTAAACCCCTAAACTTTAATGTCCTAACCTTAGATGGCAAAAAAACAGCACCCTTTAACCTAGTTCCTGAAAACTCGCCTATGCTCAGCAATTAAGTATTCTACATGTTCAGTCATAAACACCCCCAATTCACTCATTACCAAACCATTCTTAACCCATGTTTGTCCCTGGTCTTTCACCTCAAAAGCTCTCTTTCCTTATGTTACCTATAACATTGTAATTAAGACCTGGCCTACTACTGCCATATCCTGCAACCAAGCTTCCTTCAAACCTTCTAACTCCCCTTTAACAATGCCCCAGTTTCTAAAATTACCCAAACAAAGCCACCTACTTACCATGCTTCAAAACCCTACCTACAAAATTCACGCAAACCACAAGTGAAATGATCCTTGTGCTACTCTGTAACCTTAACCTGGTATGTAACTTTAACACTACCTACCCAAGGAACAAATTTGTCACCCCAAAGATACCACCCTTAGATACAAACTCCAGCCTCCTGTCAAATACCTCATTGGCCCTTCCCCAAATACGGTTCAAACAACTGGATGAGTATATACAACCACCCTAAGTTCCAAGCTCCTGAAAGCAAGGGTTGACTTACTGGCTTGCAAGAGCCATAGAACTTTAACCTAATATGTTCCTGTGCTCTTCTGAATGCCGTTACTCTAGTCATCCTGTGGGATCCCCACACTCCCCATAAACCATCCCCAACAGTTTTCCCCTGGAACCCCTACCTACCTCTTCCTTACTTGCCCCCTATACGAACACAATAATCAGCTCCCACTAATTGAAAACAGAGCTCGAACATGCCTTAATAAGGTGATTACTCAGACCCTCATTGTGCCCCATTCAAGTGGCAAAAACAGCCATCCTATCAAAACATCAACTTTCAGATCCCCTTTTCAAGCCACCGCATGATGCCTTCTACACTTTAGCAATCTGCAAAGAAAAGAAAAAATAATACATTTTATGTGCACACATACCAATAATTACTTAACATGGAGGCACTGGCAAAGACCCCTGCCACCCCCATCAAGTGTTTGCCAAACTATGCACCAAACTATGGAACCAGCCCTCACCTTTTTTTTTATATGCTATGACTCATATTCCCTTGGACAAGAGTGATAAGCTACCCGCCGAAATAAGAGCAGAACTTGTCTAGCTTGTAATCACCCCCGAGGCAGTAGCCTAATAACTTCCTATGATACTAAGAGTGCTGTGACTCCATTCCACCTACCTGAACCTCATCCACCTTGATGTGCCTTCTTGAGTGGTCAATAAAATGTATTATCTGTAACCTCATCAAACCCACTGCAGAAACCCATATTCTTACCTATGGCCGATGACTGTTGCTCCCTTTTAGTATTGCAATGCAAAAGCCCAAAAGCAAGGACAACTTTCAAACATTGATCTGGCCTACTGAACGGTTAATAGAACAGATTGTACAACCAATTAACCCTGAGATCACAAACTCAAATGCCTGTTCTTCTCTGCCTACCAGTGTAAATCCTCTACCAAAACTCAACAACTTAGAAATCCACTTACTTTAGTCAGTAACTGTTGCCCACTTGTGCTCCCCATGTGTAACCTCCTCAATCGCACTGCTTCCATCATCTGTGAACTCACTGTGTATCGCCACAACTACTGGTACTCAGCACACCACCACCTAAGGAAAAGAACAAAAGTAAATCCTCTAATATGTAAAAACAGAAGGCTCCACCTTATACCCACCTATTCCAAATTATAGCAGCAGCATTCCAAAATCCCCATCTTATATGCTTCTCATGCTGTACTTCTCTGCATTGAAGAAGTGCTCCTTGGGTCTCCATTGAAGATAACTAAAATAAATAAACAAGGCTTTAAATATTGGTCTCAGAAGGTTGTAGAATAACAGAACCCCTGCCGTCATGCATTTTCCAGAGGAAAACAATGCCTGAAATGCAACTGTATGTCCCCATTCAGATAGTACTCCACAGTAAACCGCCAGAGCAACACAATCTCCAAAAGAAATGAAGAATCATGGGCTGAAAGCAGCTGAAAATCACCCCAACCCCAGCCCCCATACACCTCTTACAAACTGATAAAAATAACAGGTTTTGCATTAGCTTGAATTTCTGAAGGGTATAAAGTCCAAAAACTCAAAGGTATGTTATTCTCTAATCGATCTTTAATGTAACTTTTTCTCCCCAGCCTTCAAAATGCATCAGCAGTAAATAAATATGTTCTATACATGAATCTTATGGCTATAATTGGACACTATTTAGCCTTTCCTCCTATTAAATAGCCCTTCAGCAGTGCTAGACATAATATAATTTCATGCAAAGTACCCAATGCTTTCAAACTGAATACACTGGTTGGAAAAAATTTCTACTCAGTCCCTTGGCCTAAGTAGCTCGATAAAAAAAAAAAAAAACACGTGATATACCTCCATCCATCCAACATTATGCAATCCACAGTAGTTGGATGAGTTTCCTGGAAGTCCAAGCAAGTTTGTGCAATGCCCCTGTTTCACTCTTTCCTCTCCCCTTTTTCTAAACAAACCAAAAAAGTCAGAACATGCATTCACTCAAGACAGACAACTGAATGACCCTCACATACAGAAAAACAAGGCAGTCCACCTCCCCTTCCAAATGCACCCAGCAACCACTAAACTCAGACACCGCATAGCCCACAAACAAACTGAAATGCAAAGAAAATGAACAAAGTGTAAAGCAACAAGTGAAACTATATGTGCATTCCCATACAGCAACCTTGGAACTCCAAGTAGGTGGTCAAATCTCAGTCCCTGCAATCTCACTCCAAGAGTTTAACTGGCCGAGCAACTCCGAGCCAACTGCACCTCCATAGCAACAGTAAAAGTCACCTGCCCTCCCTGTGTCATGATGCACATGTGTATCCAATAAAGGAAATTAGCACCCTCCCAAACACAAGCAGTGCCACCTGGCCACATTTCCAAGCAGAAGCAGCAACACCTGAAACAATTGCACATGCTTTCATCATACCAACAAGCATCGGATCTGTTCTCCACCTCCACCCCATGAACAGAACACCATTCATCCTTTCACACAGGCCATCCTCCCAGTGGAATGCAGCCATTTCTAATCCACTGATACACTTTCTATAGCACATTCTACCACAATTCAGTGTTGTCATACTAGCCGATGATGTTTCCCACATATGCACAAATCACGGACTCCAGCTCCCAAAACCCACCAAAGTATGTTAAAAGTCTACAATACAAACTGTTGCCATCCACCCTGATCTTCAGCTTGGCACAACTAGGAAAAAATGATAAGGTGCATGCTGGCCCTGCTCCACCATACCCACCCTCTTGACGATGTCAAATCTATCCACACCAACACTGCTGAAGAGACCACAATGACTGCCAGGCAGACACTTCCTCCTTTCAGACAGACTCCACATTTCAAATAATGCGTTTTTTTTTTTTTGTTTTGTTTTGTTTTGTTTTTTTTTCTTCCTTCTTTCCTTGGCACAAATCTACTTCAGCTGCAATTACAAACCATGTGCCAAGCATGCTGCAGGTCAGTACACCAGCTCAACCAACCAGTTTGGCACTTAATAAATAGTAGTCCTGCTGCAGCTGATAACAGCCTCCTTCCTGTCTGCCCTTGTAATTCATCAATAAAAGCAACAACCAAACTGCATCACACCAAAACTCAAGTCTGTTGATGCTACAACTGCACATGTGCCCAACGGACATTACTTGTAGGTATTTCACAGCCCACGAAGAGCCAGCACTGCCCTTCTTGCCCACATCCTCTCCTCAACTGAAGGAGTGACCATGAGATGCCTCGACCATCCCAAACTGAAGCAGCAACAGTAAATATTGAAGCCACGCCAGGAGAAGGAGCGAGAAAAACAGATCTCCTCCCTAACCCGGCCCACACTTGCACACCATGCTAGATCCACTAGACATCACTCCCATTTGCAGCCCAAACAGAAAGCAAAACACACACTGAGAAAATACCAGATGAACAGCTCTTTAACTCCCAGCACACGTATATCTCTGCCAACCACAAAGTCATAACATGAACCCTCCAGTATTCACCTACCAACTCAATTCATCTCCAAAGATGCCAGCACTTCTATGTGTCACATGAGCCAGACCCACTCAGACACCCACCACAACCCACAAAACAGACTGACCTCACTCCTTGACCACCTCCAAGCAGCCAAAAGTGCTGACACCAACCTCTGTCTCTCATCAGAGGGAGATCCAGGAATCAGTATACCAACTTGAGAATGAGACGTCCATACAGCAAGGAGGAGGTAATAAGGACAGGAAAGAGGCAGAAACAGGTCTAGTATACAACATCTCTTCTGTTATTGTAATTGAAGAAAAACTCTCAGTTCTAAACAGAGGTTTAAACTTTGTTCCAGCTCAACAAGTTGATGCACTCTAAGAACTACGCCTGTTTGGCAGGACATTGACTTTAAAATGTATGTTTCTGATAATACGATAACTGAAGGTGTTTTTAGAAAACCAAGTACTTTTGTTCCTCCTACAAATTCAACTGTTGAATTATTTCTAGATATTTGTGACAAACAGATCAGGGACAAGTTATGTGATAATCACACTAAAGGCTTTATTAATTTGTCAGTGAATGAGCGGCAAGTACTTTTTGAATTGAAACACATGAATAGTATTGAAATACGACCAGCTGACAAAGGCGGTGGGATTGTCATACTTGATAGAGATGTGTATATTGGATGCATATTGGATCTGTTAAGTGACTTGAACACCTACTCCCCTATCACAGGTACCATGTTGAAAGGGATTATTGATAGAATACAGTTTTATGTGTTTGATCTGCTTATGACAGGGCTAATCTCTGAACAACTGTTTGAATATTTCAAAGTAGATCATCCAGTTGTACCCATTGTTTATGGCCTTCCGAAGATACATAAGAATGTACACCATCCACCCATGCATCCTATAGTGTCCAGCAGGGGCTTGCCAACAGAGCCACTTTCTATCTTTGTTGAAAAAAATCTCTGGATTGTGCTAAACAGTTGTCATACTGTGCTTAGAGATACTAAAGGTTTTTTGCAAGAGCTGAATAATCAGTTAGATGTTTTATCTGGTCATTGCTTTTTTGTCACACTTGATGTAGCCACTCTATTCACTGTTTTCCCCAATAGTTGGGGGATTGAGAATATTAGAGAAATATTATGTGCCAATGGATTTATTACTAGCAAAGTTGAACTCATTTGTACTCTCTTAGAGATTGTTCTTGAGAATAATGTTTTTATTTTCAATGACTCCCATTATATACAGAAGGTTGGCATAGCTATGGGCACTGCTTGTGCCAATAGCTACACCAACCTAACACTTGTGAATTGGGAGACTAAGTTTGTTTTCTCCAATAATAGATTTTGTAGTTCGATAAAATGGCTCAAATGTTTTGTCGATGATATTTTTTGCTATGGCAAGATACAAAAGAGGATTTAGTACAATTTTTATAGTACCTCAATGGATTGAATGACTTTTTGAGATTTACGTATACATATTCATCAGAAGAGATTGATTTTTTAGACGTGAAAGTGAGTAAAAATGCCCTGTCACCTGTTTCTACTACTATATATAAGAAGGACATTAGGAGGAATAACATACTCCACAACAGAAGTATGCATCCCAATCACACAAAATTTAATGTTTTAAAAGGGTAGATTTATTGCATGATGCATCTTTATAGTGATGATACACAGCTAACTCTTGCACTAACCAAATTGAAAGAGGAATTTATTGAGAGGGGATATAAGCCCACTGCCATTGACTCTCAGATTAGTGCGGCTTGGGTGGAGAGATATAGAAGATGTAGACCTTATTTTGAGAATGTTCCCCCTAAATGCCCAAACAAATGTTGGTAGAGCTGTTGATTCTCCATCTAATATTTTCACCAGTAGTATTGTAGGGGTTAGGATGCCACTAACTTTTGTTAGCAATGTGTGCATGGTATGTGATGTTAAGAACAATTGGGATATTCTCTTGACTGATCCTGGACTCAAAGATTTTTTAGGTCGCCAGCCCAGTTTTACTTTCAGGAATAACAAATCACTTAAGAACCAGTTATGTTACAAATCCAAGGGTAGATAGAATGCTGTACAATCTGATAGAATGGGTACGTACCCATGTAGGAGATGTATGGCTTGTGTGTGTATACATGGGGGGGGGGCACTTTTGTACATCCACAATTAGGCTTTGAGATTAGCACCACTTTATATGCTGATTGCCATACCAAGCACGTTGTATATTTTTGTTTCTGTACTATCTGTTTTTCATTCTATATAGGCAAAACAAATAGAGCCTTCAAGGAGAGAACTTTAGAACACCTAAGAGACATTAGGAATGCTAAGGAAACAAGTGCATTGGCCATGTATGTTGCGAAAGAAGGCACTGCACATAAATTTAAATTTTTTGTTCTAGAAGTCATACACAATAGTATTAGAGGTGGTGACATCAATAATAAGACAGAATCAGTGGAACAAAAGTGGATTATACATTATCAAGCTGACAAACCACCAGGTCTCAATAGTAAGGTGTCTCTGAAGCCCTTTTTAAAAGCTAGAGCACTGAAACATTGATCAAGTAGTACCAGGCTTATGTCCTTGGTTTCTTATATATATATATATATTTGCTATGGTTTTTAATTTATATGTCCACAAGATTGACCAGTTTTATATACATATTTTTAGACAGATTTTTTATATGTATATGTGTATATATATATATATATATATATATATATATATATATATATTTTATATCTATTTATATATATATATGTATATATATATATATATATATATATATATATATATATATATATATATATATATTTATATATATTTTAGTATATTTAAACGTTGATACATTTTAGAATTTATATTTATGTTTATGTGATAGACCAGAGTCAGTTTTAATTATGTACCTAGCAATTTTTGAGCTGCAATGTATGTTTTATAGTGTTGCTGATTTACACAATGATGTTAGTTTCTTCACTGCTTAGACAAGGCAATGAATGTGTTAAATTGGTTCAGTGATTAGTATGCCTCATTGGCTGCTAGAATGTTTAAAGATGTGACTTGAGTTTTAATATTTTGGTCTGAAGAAGCAGATGTAATCCGTGAAAGCACTTACCTTGTTGTGTTGCTATTAAAGAGTGCTGTGTTGGAACCAGTTTGCCTTTCTCTTCACTATTTTGCTGTTTGCTACATTTGTTCCCTTATCGGTTCAGAGGTTTATTCTGACTTTACTCCATCTCTCATCAGCCTGTCAATCGCACCACACACGTGTGACCACAGCCTCTGCAAAGCTAAACCCACTCTGTGAAAGTCATGAACACTCTGCAAAATTAGGGAATCAGGGATGTTTGACAAGCACGCAAAGCACCAAAAAGGCAATTCCACTCATTCACACTTGGTTGCAGAACACTATATTTTATAGAAGCCACACAACATCTCCCTATTCGTCAGAGCAAGAATCCAATAAAACCCATAACCATGTCCTGCTCCCATGGTCCACCAAGCTGCATATCTCTCCTATCCCCACCCCTATCCCAATGGCAAGCCCTCTAGAATGCATGCGCAGAAAGCAACCATGCCTCACAGCCTGCAAAACCTGCTATGGGAACCAGAAAGTGAAACTACCTCACCAACAAGCTAAAAAAAGGGGAAAGAAAACCACAACAACACGGCCACAACCCACACTAAGTTGAGAGGACTAAGCATCACCCCTCTTCATTCCACACAACAAGATTGTTCCACTCTTTTGAGATGAAAAGCTGAGAGCCAGGCAGGGGTCCACATCCAAAAGCCACAGAGTTTATACTTTCCAACTACTCAGTACATTATCCCCAGTAAGAGCAGTAGTACACAAAACCCGTTCACACAGCAAGATTAAACCTAACTGTAAAACTATGCATACATTGCATAACAGCAGAATTACCCTTCACAACAGCAAATGATAAAAAAAAAAAAAACACACACACATGTTTTCTTTCCAAAAGCCAACGCTCAATTCAAGAAAAACACCACCTCAACCCCCATCTCCAGTCACGATGCTACAGCTGTTCAAAGATACATTATTGACTCACTTCTGGAAACTCCCATGCCACTTTCTCCATCCCACTAGCAGAAACATTCCCTTCCATAAGAACAGAAAACAACAGTCCTACTAAAAATTAAATTGAAGACCTCTGCAATGTTCCCAAGCAATATAACTGTCTCCCAGCTGAGCAACCCAGTCAAAACCGTCCACCAAAACCAACCATCTGCCATCACATGCAGCCTTCTAGCAAACATCATTCCACACAAAAGCCAAATCCTTCCTCACCAACAAAAAAAAACATATACATATATACAATACAAACATTACCCATCACCTGTCAGCATACTATCAACAACCCAAGGCCTACCTGTCCACCACAGTACTCACAGGTCATCCTGGATGTAAGTTTGCCCTAAAGCAAGTTCACTTCAAAATATGCTTGCTTAACCCAGCTACACTAGACTAAACCTCTTAAGCCCTTCCCCATCCTTACAAACCATACCTGCCTCCACTTAACCCTTTCACCTCCCCAACCCACTTAACTCCCCCTAATATCTCCCTAACCACCATGAAGATGTCCCAGGACAACTAGGTTTCTTGCCAAACTTCATTTATTAGAAAACTGTCAAAATGACAATGCTCCTTGGCTGAGTCCTTTTATCCATATAGGCCAGTGCTTTACCGTGTTTAATAAATACAAGTAAATAAATATTCAAATCAGTTCTTCTTCCACTATACAGGTATTATGTCTCCAGAGCTTCATTTTCCCCTTCTTAACTTGCTTCTTATCTGCAAATTGCAAAACACAGAAAAAAAAACTCTGTTTAGACACTGTTAGTATCATAGAAGTGAACAAAACACTATTAGCTCTTATTTGGGCTTGAACCGAAGATCTACAGCATCCCATGCTGGTGTCACTGCCACTGAGCCAACAGGAGCCTCTGTAGAGTCAGCTGTTGAGCTTTCCACATGTACTTTATACTTCAGGTTTTAAAACCCCCAGCAAGATGATCAACGTCAAATTGCAGACGCACAAAGTACAGAGAAAGCCTTCTGCATAGTCTCTGTTAAAGTCATAGAAGTGAAAGGATAATAGTAGCTCTTATTTGGGATTTGAACCCAAAGCCTAAAGCATGCCATGTTGGTATTACAGCCATTAGATTCAAAAGAGCCTCTGGAAAGGTAAGTGTTGAGTTTTCCCATAAGAGCTGTATCATTTTAGCTAGGAAACCCCCAGCATTGTCATTAAAGGCAAATTACAAACACATACACGCAACTTTAACAGGAAGCCTTCTGCTTACCAGCATGGTGATTAAGGTCAAAGTACACATACCCACACGCAATATTTGATTACACACTGTTAGAATCACAGAAGTGAAAGGATAATATGAGCTCTCATTTAGGCTTTCTTTATTGTACTTGGTATCTTATGTAACTTGACTTTGGTCACCATTCTGGAGGCTTCATAGCTGAAAGTATACAGCTCTTATAGGAAAACTCAGCACCTACCTATCCTGTAGCTCTTATAGGAAAACTCAGCACCTACCTAACCTGAGGCTCTTATTGGTCCATTGGAACTGACACCAGTCTGGTATAGGTTCATAGGTTAGTACTAAGCTAACTGCCCACACGAGCCATTTTAAGCCTAGCCAATTATCCCCTGTGGGATTCAAACCCTGTAACTTGTGTTTGTAAGGCAAACACGTTAACCACTAGGCCACTTTCCCAATCTGCTGGAAGTTCTACCTTTAAGTCCCATTTGAAAGCTACTGTTATCATTTCACTTCTATGATTCTAACGTTGCCTAAGCAGAGAGCTTTCTCAGTACTTGTATCCATGTTTGTTATTCTATCATTACATCCGTGTGGCATCTCTAGGTGTATCTGCAGTTAACTCCTACTGACACCTGTAGGCATCAAATATTGCTTGTTTATATTTGCATCAATAATTCCAAAACTGTGCTATGTACAAGGTTTTAAAATATTTCATCTTAAAACTTACACAATGGCAATCTCAACTGCATTAATATTTGACCTCTGTCTTGTGCAGGTAAATAGATATTAGCTGTTGTTTTTATGATAGTAATTTATATTGATATTATTTTCACATTTTTCTAAATAGCTCAACAACCAAGTAACACAGGCAGAACTCCTTAGCCTCATATGAAAGCTCTTAGCTAGATGAATAAAATGCTGCTGACAGTATGTGTGTAACTTGAGTGGTTGCTGAGATATTGTAGGTTGTTTACAAAATATTACAAATGTAATACTTACTGTGTTTACTGTGATTTATAAAATTCAGTTTAAGACCTAGAACCTAAAGAATACTACCACTGTAAAAATAGTTTATGCTGAAAAGTTTGCCATTTCACACTTCTTTCATAACCCCTGTGAGTTTGAAATTTTACACTTCTTTCATAACCCCTGTGATTCCAGAGATATGTACAATTGTTTGAAATTTGAGGACATAATTTGATTCTGTCAAAAGACTTAGGCTCCGCCCACTGGAAGTTACAGTGCAAACTTCCTGAGCTCCTTTGGAGTGAATGAGCATACTGGGGGTCTCCTAACTTTAAGGATGATGCTCTTTATGGAAAAAACTCATCCCATATCTGTCCAAAAGCCCTTTTTTTTCTAGTGGAAGTGATATCAACTTCTTATCTGCAGTGAGTCAGATTTCTAGACGGTATTCAACAAGCAAAGATTTTAGCAGCTGCATTTGAAAAACAGGTTAACCGTGCTGCTGGAGAGGACACTCCCTTTAGTCCAGTTAGATTACAGACCACCAGTAATCATTGCATCTGTTTAATGACTCAAATACTTTGGTCTAAATTGCAGTGTTAAAACATTTTGCTGTAGCTACCCTCTTACTGGTGTTACATGATATATATTTTTTAAATGCATTTACATCCTACACACTGAAATGCATTCTACAGACTTTTGCTTATATACTGTTTCAGTGAATACAGATATATTACAAGTCATTATGTTATAAAATTATTTTGTCAGTGTAATTGTTCTTGAAATGTAAGGTGCAATGACACTGAAATCCCACTTATTCTGTGTTTGGTTGAGAAACCTATGGCCCATTCCTTCCTTTCAAAATGGATACCTGGAAATCGATAGACTCCATCATATGAATAAGGATGGTGCTTTAGAGCTGAAACCCCTTCCCACAGAGGTTGCTCCTCTTGCAAATGCTACTACCCTTAGGCCATGGTGCATGCATTGCATATACCTGGCCAGAAGCCCCAGGTAATGTACAGCACAGTCATCACTCATCCCATGGTGCTACATTCTATTCCCCATTATTCCTTTTATGAAAAACATTGCAGTAATGATGGTTTAATAAAGATGATTCTTCTTTGAAAAAAAAAGGCAAAAATTGAATAACTTATGTAAAGTTGCTTAAGTTATATGACAAATAGCAATATATGTGAAGTATAATGTGTATAAACATAAATTTGGTAGTATAGTTTGATTGCTTTTATATAAATGTAAATTTGCCTATGTCACAAGTAATAATTCAATAAAGGTGTTAAAAAAAATTGCAGTACATTAACTGCATAATCCTTTCAGGATGAGCAAACTGGTATCGACCTCTCATTACTACATTCCACCCTCCTGACTTCTCCAGTACTCCAGCTGCTAACGGAAGTGTCATTATCTGGGGATAAGTCATAAAATAGGCATTATCACTGTACATATGTCAGAGAACATGATTCTACTATATGCTTATGTTATTTTATAGTTAACTCACAGTGATAGATATGTAAAGGCAATGATATGTATAAATGTAAAGTCAAAAAGTCACATGCTTTTAAATACTGAGGAGTCTTTGTAGGAATCGCCCGTTACTTGTTGGAGTATTCAATATTAAGGGAATTTGTATACAGAATATATAGACACATACAGAACATTTAATTTCCTCAATTCTGACTATGGGGGACTCAAAGTATGTGGTTTATAAGGAGGGATTAGAAAAAGGTCATTGTAGGTTTATCACTGAAATTGGTCATTTCAAAGTTTAACTAGCAGTTTTGTTACAGTTTATTTTTCATTATGGGTGTACAATCACAGTTTGGCATTTTTTATAGGTTTAATTTCTCTAAGACTTTTGGGTTTCTAATGTCACGATGAGAATGGATACCATTTCTAAGTCAGGGTATATTTAAAGTTCATGAAATTAGTATTGTTTCAATATTTGAATTTAGCCAAACATGCTCTTCATAGCACATATTTAATTTGAATATTTAGTATAATAATTCTGTAATTTGCCCAGAATTGACTCCTTCTGCAGTTCATACAGAGTTACATGTATTGATAGCATATCTAAGTATGATTGCAAATAATTTTTTATTAGACTGATTCCTACTACTACTGTTGGATCTGTCTGAATATCTTTCTTCCACATCGCACTCATTTCTAATTGCAAGTCCTGATAGTTTATGACTTTGTATTTCTCTGTACATAAGGCACTATAATCACTAAGTGTAGCAATTTCAATGGTGAATGTTATTTTTGTCTTTTTTCGTGGACTACTGTAGCTGTTTTTCTTGCAACTATTTTTGAACTGTTGTTAACTGGTGATACCATGTAATGTACACTTCATCATTCTCTGTAATACTTTGTGGTTCCTGTTTCCAATGCTGCTCAGCTACATCAGTATTGTAATGTTTGCACAATCCCTAGTGCAACAGTTTTGTCACATTATTGTGGCTTTGAGTATTCAGGCCCTCTGCCATGAGTGCTTCACTCCCGGCAAGAAGATGTGCAACTGTTTCCAATTCTTTTTCACAGAACCTACATTTGCTGTTTCTCCCACATGTTCAATGGATTTTGTAAAAAACGTGTACATAGTCCACTATCCTGTGCCACCATTATATACCTTTTATCTTTTAGTTTCAAATCACTTCTACTTAATCATGCCTGCATCAAATCCTGATCAACATGAAATTCTTACAAATTTCTTTATTTGCTACTATGTGTAAGGCTTTTCTGCATTTATTTCCTTTTCACCTGATCTTTCTCCTTATATTCTTTCTTTTGTTTTTTTGCCATATTTAGTTGCTGTCTAATTTTTGTCTACTTCTGGTATGGTTTCCATTCTCACTTGACACCACAATGCTTTAGGTAAATTAAGCAGGGACATCATCTTAAGCTTCCTCTCCTCATGTTTTAAATGTTCATTATGTTTCGATCTGATGAGCTCAATAGATATGCGTGCAGTACCACAACTGCAGATGTATACATGTAGTCACCTTCGAGGAGGCCCACACCTCCTTCAGAGTGAGGAATATGTAATATAGGTATACACTGATTTTTGTATATCATTTGATAAGCATGAAGCATTTTTCTTATTTTCCTGTGCAACTGATCCAATATGTTTTGGGGCCAGTCATTCACACCAAAACTGTAAGTTAGAACAGGAAGGGCAAATTGGTTTATATCTTGGACATCATTCCTAGATGTCAATGCTGTTTTTGATCTTAGTTTAGACTTCTGAAGTATTCTTTACTGAGTTTTATTCACATTTCTTCATGTCTTATTGATGATCCTTCATCAATTCGAACATATTTGTACACTCCTTCCAGCTCAAGTTCCTTTATATTACATTCCTGTCCTAGTCAGATATTTTATTGGTTTTGTAGCTTTCCTGCTTTAATTGCTACCTTTGCACATTTGTCAATATGACATGTCATTCTTATATCATCTGAGAAAGTTTTAACCACTTGCATTTGTGCTTTCAAATCCTCATCTGATGAATTATACAGTTTTAAGTCATCCAAAAATAATAGATGAGAAATCTTTAATCAAGTTTGTTTACTGGGTGTCAAATTACGGTTAAGACCTAATCTGTTAAGTAAACAGCTTAATGGGTTAAAGGCAGGGCAAATCAAGAGCCGTGACAAAGAATCACCCTGAAACATCCCTCTTTGAATTTTTATCCCTTGGATAGTAATTTGGCCTTTGTCATTTCTTAATTGCAAAACGTTTTATCTAATTGAGCAATGTAGGATTTATCTTATGCACCTGTAAGCACTCCTTTTTCCATGAATGTGGGATGCTAACAAGTGGGGTTTTTATGTCATCTGTCCATGCCATACTTAGACTCCTCCCTTTTTTACAATTCTCCATTATGACTTTATTTAGCAGCAAATGATATTTTGTTCCATATGACTTCTTTTGTTACTCTTTTGTTAAATTGCCATGATTGAGTTTTCTTCTAAATGCCAGTTAACTCTGTCAGCATCACTTCCAGTATATACTTTCTACATTGTCGGAAGGCAAGTTACTGGTTTATAGTTTTAGCAAAGCCTGTTATTTTGTCTGTGCCCTAAGTTTGTAAGAGCACTGTTTAACTCATTCACTCCAGTGGAGCTCAAGAAGTTTGCACTGTAACTTCCAATGGGCGGAGCCTAATCCTTCTGACACAATCAAATTATGTCCTCACATTTCGAACAAATGTTCATATCTCTGGAACCACAGGGTTTATGAAAGAAGTACAAACTCTTCAGCACAAACTATTTTTACGGTGGTAGTATTCTTTAGGTTCTAGGTCTTAAACTGAGTTTTATAAGTCACAGTAAACATAGTAACAATGTCATTTGTAATATTTTGTAAACAACTGACAATATCTCAGCAACCATTCAAGTTACACACATACTGTCAGTAGCATTTTATTCATCTAGATGAGCACTTTCATATGAGGCTAAGGAGTTCTGACTGTCTTACTTGGTTGTTGAGATATTTAGAAAAATCTGTAAATTATATTTATATAATTTAATATCATAAAAATAACAGTTAATATCTATTTACCTGCACTAGAAAAAGGTTGAATATTAATGCATTTCCATTTCCATTTCCATTGTGTATGCTTTAAGATAAAACTTTGTACATAGCATGGTTTTAGAATTATTGATGCAAATATGAACAAGCAACATTTGACACCTAGAGGCGTCAGTAAGGGTTAAATGCAGATGCACGTGGAGGCATCACAAGGATGGAATGAGTTAAAAATTGTCCCTATTTTTGGGCATTTGTTCCCCCAATATTTATGGCTTTGTCCAGATTTCTTGTTCTAAGAAGTTGAGAGAGATGCCCCAAACTCTTATGGGGATAGCACCCACAGTACATTGACCCTCTCCTTTCATTAATAAAAGCAACGGTGGAACCTGCCAAATCATGGACATAAAGTAAATCAGAAATGAAACAATATCACCATTTTTGCAAACCATGTTGACAAGCAGTGTTTTACATCTATAGCATTGTGTCCTATCATTTAAGCATTTTTATATACTATACTGAGCATGTTAGGAAGAAAAAACAATCTTTCCTAAGTGTTTCTCTTTTTTCCTTTTTAAATTGTTTATTACTTGTTTCTAACCAAGGTGTTCTATTTTTTTCATATTCTTACCTCTTCCCTTATCCTGGTATAGATCTTGAATTTTGGTCACCTGTTCATTTCACATTTTTTAAGTACAGTACCAGTAAAATATGTGCATAGTTTTATTTGTTTCTGCAAACTAGTAGAGATTACTGTGTGGTTTTCATCTGCAGATATTTATGGATGCTTAACGCTAGGCTTGTAAGGGCTCTGCGGCTGTGGGCCTAGTAACCTCCTATGATCCTTTGATCCCAGATGTTACCAACAGTCATTATGTTTTGGATATAGCCTGTGGTCTTGTACATATAAGTTATGAAAAGTGGATATTTTTATGCAAGGTACTGGGTGACCTGAAATATAAGTAATGAAAAACAACTTGCTGTATTCTGATTCCAGATCCCAGAAATTCTAGTTTAACTTTTTGTCATCTAATACATCTAATAAAGTTTTCAGCTGCAGATATATCATGAACAAATAAAAATAATGCTGAAGTTTTAATGACTTGAGAAATGGCAATACTCCATATTTAATTTGAATAGTTAGTATAATAATTCTCTCAAACTTCATAATAATCACAAGAAGATAAATACTGAAAAATAGCTCAACCGTAAGCATTAAAACAGCAACACCTAATCAGTCAGCAAAAATGTATTAATCTGTTTGTATTTCCCAGGCTATCAGATAACAAACCTGTAGCTAGTACTACTGGTCTAACATATACATACTGTGTGGGCTGTTGCCATACCTGAATCAATAGAAGGCTTGCTGGAAGCAAAGGAAAGAGGCAAGTTTTTATTCTGAGCTTATGCTCAAGTGGATATTTCAATTTCACAGTCACGGATAGAATTAGGGCATTTGTCACTTCCTGGATTGAATTAGCCACAGATACAAATCATCATTGTACTTTTTTTTCTATTTTAAGTTTTTATAAGGTTCATAAGTAGCTAATAGGTTTGCTTTTCAGGTGACCACTTAGGAGCCTAGCCCAACTTCCCTGTTACCCTTAAGCACTCCCTAGTCAAGTGACTTGCTCGAAGTTATACACTAAGCAAGTGAGAGCTGATAGACTTTAACCCTGTACCACAGGAATTATAACTCTTAACCATAACCTTGGTGCTATATTAAGTTAGTCTGTTCCACTCTCTGTAAAACATTTACTTTCATCTGGTGTTCTCATGCTTATCTGTGCTAGAGTTCTTCCCATCTTTTGCTACATGTGGGCAGTCTGCCCTGTCCATTGTTTTTGTGTGACCTGCAGGGACAGAGTGACCTGAGAAGACAGGAGAGTCTGGAAAGATTACAGGGTTATAAAATATAGTGAACTGAAAGAAAAATAAATGAAGTACACACAAACACACGCGCGCGCGCACACGCACACGCACACACACACACACACACACACACACACACTAGTACCATTTAGTAATTTCTCTCTTTGCATTTGTTAATATATTGATTTATTATTAATTAATTAAAATCTATCTGTCTATCTATCTATCTATCTATCTATCTATCTATCTATCTATCTATTTATTTATTTTTGGATGAACAAGTTAGCCTCACTCAGTCTATGGACTGTTTCCAGGGGAAAGCCATAGCCAGGATAGCAAGGAAATTTAGCAAGGAAATCTCACCTTGGACTTTCTGCACTGATATCCCTTGGTGACAGAGTAAGCTGCAAAAGGTGAAAGTATTTCAAACTATTTTACAAATAATGTATGGGAGCAAAGGAAAGTTAAATTTGAACATAATACTATACAGTATGAAATGAACAGATAGCCTGAATTTAACATTATGTAACACTACCTTCAGAGTAAACATATCTGTATGAAAGAAAATTATAATTTTAATAATAAATGACACAAAATGGGTGAGAGTCATAGACAAGTGCTCCACAGTTGAACAGAATTAAATATCAAATTTCCCATATCACAACATGGTTTGTAACTTCTTAGATATGAAATATGGCTTGCATAGCACCGGTGCATTGTGAAAAGGAGTGCATAGTAAATTAGTGTAGCCATGTTAAAGGGACAAATGCAATTAGGTAGTATCAGTGGAAGAGTTGTGCTAACAAAATGAAGGTGACCAGAATGGCCAGTGTCTCGGGAAAGCTGTTTGTATATGCTTAAGGTTAAGCATGGTCACATATGCTATGAAGCACTTCATTGCAGTCACACATACAATCCAAGGACAGTCAGAAGAGAAAAATGCCATCCCAGTTCAATATAAAAATGTAGAGGAACAGGGGAGATAGTAACATTAGAAAAGGAGGAATAGCAAACAGTGGAAAATACACACAAGGGTAGCCATAAGGAATGACTGGTTGGGAAAAAGCAGGAATTTTTTTGGGAGATGGCTCTCATTGTTTCATACAAGAAGAGGAAGGTTGGTGAGGGTAGGTGGTGAAAAGTGGTTGTAGGAGAGATAGTGGGAGAAGGGAAGGTTCCAGGGGTGCACAGACATAAAACACAGACATAGACATAGAAAAAAAGGGGTGGTATTGACACAAAAGGTGGTAAGATCAGTGGTTGACAGTAAACATATTGGACACTTGTTGGTGGCGGGACTAGACAACAATAAAGGCATGATGATTAACATGTGCTAGGAGAACACATGGATGGGATATAGGACAGGGACCATGGTGAATGCCACCCTGTCTCAGAGGTCAACCATCTACAGACATTAGTGACATTTGCAGATGTGCCACTGTTGGCCTAGTGATTGGAGCCCTGTTGGTACCATGAATCAATGCAAAAGATACCAGGAGAGGGTCTGTATATGTGAGGTATGGATCTGGATGTAGTGAGGTGAGGGTTCAGACTTCACCAGCCTATGCAACTGATGCTGAAAGACTACAGGGACTCCCTCTAGGCCATTATCAGAAAACATTTCTCTGCTCCCCTGCTTAGTAGTGGCTGAAAAGGCCACAACTGAGCTCTCCAGGTCATCATCATCACTTCTTTAATGTCTGTCCCCCTGCTGAGAGGCAGGCCTGGAGACCAAGCTCTTGCTCTTTGGCTGGTAAATTTCCTCTGTCACAACTGGATGTGCAAAAGGAGAAAAAAAATAGAATACATCAGTGGGTATAAATAAATAAATATATATTTATATATACATATACATACATACATATATATATATATATATATATATATATATATATATATATATATATATATATATATATATATATATATATATATATATATATATATATATCTTACACATACAGTTAAACCTGTACAGTGCTGTGGTTCTCATGACATATGTAAAACTGCACTGGCAGAGGTGCTTCCTTCTACATCCTCCCATGCTGTCTCTTTGCTCCTCAGCTGCTGTAAGATGAAGCAGGAAGAACTTACTACAAAGCTGGACCTGTGAAAAGAAAATGGATAAAATAACTTATGCTTACAGTGAAGCTGTGGTTGACTGTCCCTAAATTCTGCATCATTCTGACTATGCAGGTCAGAGCAAATCATTGTAAGGTCACTGTGCAGCTGTCTGCATGGCTCAACAGAATAGGTGATGTGAAAGACATCACTCATCTTACAACATGCTTATTTCAGGCATCAGATTTCTGTAAAAGGTCTGTTATATTGACCCAGCAGATGCTTTTGAAAGCCCTATAAGGGAAGAACAAGACAGGTCTGCTTTCCCTTGGACACCACACAGGAGCACTGCTTCTCCCAGAACCTGTAACAATTGTGGCCACCCAGACAACCCCAGTCAGGAAGCAACATGGTAGCCTAGAGTGCATGGTTACATGTTTAGACATCATGTGATGAGTAACACAACACAGCAATGAGGTGCTATGAAAAGGTTCCTTAGCACAGACCCATAGCACTATGAACTTGACAGATAGGCAGGAACAAGCAAGTCAAGATCCCTTAGTGTGTATTTGGGTGTTAAGGCAGCATTAAGGTAGTGGATTAGAGCTAGCTGTGATAAATTCTCTCATTAATGTACAGCTGCAATATGAGGCCCAAATTAACATTTATAAAGTGGTATCACCGTATTGCAAGAGATCACTCAAATATGAGGAGCTGTAGAAAATGGAATTTACAGAAAGATACTCACCTTTGAAATAGCATACTTTAGGAAGATAAAACTCCTGGTAATGTAACACTGCATTGTATGGAATACCTGTCATAGCTAGCAGTAACCGCAACTGGTCATCATCTACAGTTCCAGTACATATCTCACATCCAGTACAATGTACAATGGTGACACAGTTATATATGGCCTGCTAACAGAATGCATGATAACTCTATATACAGTGCTCTGCATCTAACTGCATGGACACCTATAAAGATAATGACCCTGTGGAAACTACTCCCATATAAAATGTTGTTAGAGTCTAAGCATGTCTCAAATGTGAGAATCATAGAAACTGCTTAGCAGTGCATGGAGACGTTATAGTTGAAACTCTGTGCATTGCAAACCATCTGGCAGTTGAGGAAGTGGAAGCTCTTCCTGTGATGTATGTGACACCCAGTGACCTTCATGCTAGTGTGTGTGCAATTAATGGCTCCCAGGACCTCAGAGAAATGGACAGTGATGTAAAATAACCACATAGTGATGGCTGTCTTTTCAGCATTTCTTAGAAACCATGTATGTTCTTCCACATGCTGCAGCATAATGTTAAGGAACTGGTGTATGATGATTGAGGCTGATGCCTGTGAGATTCCTCACCTTTAAGGCACTAAAAGGTGTCAGTACCTAAGACGACTAAAGCTACACATACCTTAGTGTTTACTGGTATGAGCTGTCCATGCATGCTTCTTAATTTTTCATGCGGCGGCACATCTTCGCAAGTTCTCTACATCCACATCCACACAAAAGCAGTTCATAATCTATTGGTCAGCCAACAGTGTGTCTACTGTATATATTTCATAATTATATTGCTATGCCTGATGGCAATATTTGCCTGTTTAATATCCCACATTTATATCTGGAACTTCATTTACATATCAATATGGGGTTGTTTTGCATATGTAATGTGCCACAGTACTTTTACCAAAATGTGGTCTCTAAATCCTCTCCTGTTGCACTTCCATCACTTTTCATGGTATATTGTATAGCACAATGTGCTGTCTATTAATATCTTCCAAGAACATTACTCTAGAGTAGGGCTTTTTCCTAATAGTTTGCATATTTGCTATCTAGTCGTAAAGAAAGATGGCATTTTTTTTATTCAAATAATTTTATTATTCTTTAATGTTTAGCATGCTCTAAGTTAATTCCAGATGCATTTTCTGCTATTTAAATATTATCTGCTATGTAGCAGTTGAATATAATAGCAGTAATTGTCAAGGTCATTGATTTTTCATTACTGTAAAAAAGTAATAAAAAAGTTGAAATTTAAACTTTCATAAGATTTTATCTGATGAAGTCCCTGTAATCTTGAACAAAAGTGCTTATCATTAAGTTTGATTATTTACATTGCTGGATATACTTTTGGGGAGTTTTTGTTGTAGTGTACAAAGTCCCAAAGGTAGAGCTATATCTTCCCATCAATCATGCTGAGAATACCACCCCTCACCCTCACCAGGGTTGTAATGCATTTTGCAGCTCTCTGTCACGGTCTCATAACACAGTTTGATTTAATAAGTAGGAATGTGCAATGAGACATATGACAGAATAATCCTACACACTGGAAAAATGCATGATTCCAGCAATAGTTTTCATATCCATAATGTTCCCCCATTCTCAAATATAAAAAGCATTTAGCAGTTTAACAATAAAGAATCATTGAGTATCTTTAATAGTTTGACAACTGTAAAAGTGTCTGGATCATAGTGCTTCATTTATTTATCTGTTATATGTTGAAAGGAAAAAAAATATTTATATCCACCGCATAAAGTACCACTCTTTGGAAAAATCCCATGTCAGAAAGGAAAATGATAACAGCATAAACCAATAAACTCTAATATCTGTAAACTAAAATGTAATACATATTATTTACATTGTGAGGTTCCCCACTCTGGGTCAGTAATCAAGGAGCCTGAATCCTTACCACTGACACTGGAGAGGGATGTTCACCTCGAATACAAATGGATACACTCAGTATTTTCAGATGTAGACCTCTCTGCATCAAGCACAATTTCTGTTAAAAGCACAAAGGGAACATGCTCAGCCCAGGGGCTAGTTCCACTTTGTTTCTGTCCAGACCCCCCAAAAAACTCCCCACTGGCACAGCATAGAGTTGAGTCCTTAGCTGGGGTTCCAAGCTAAGTCCTTCCACACTCTCTCTGTGAAGCCAATGCTTTGTGTCTGTGTTCCAAGCAGCTGGCACACACACTCTTTCAGATTTGATTTGCACCCAGACACACACACACACACACACACACACACACACACACACACACACACACACACACACACACACCTGGAAAAGATTGGCTCTGATTCACCTGCTGTGCCCCCTTCTGCCCAGACTACAGGGTAGTTATTACTGCCACCAGAACCCCTGCAAGCTAATTTAAGGCTCTTACAAGGGTATCCAATTATATTGTGTACAAGTTAATATTAATACAAATGGTAATGTTGACCAAAAAGCAAGGTTCAAGAGTGGCCAGAGCTGTCACCAAATAAATATATGCAAATACTCTCAAAGCTTACATATTTTCTTAAAAGGACCAGCCACAATGATGAGTTTAAATATATTTAATAATAATTAATAAAAGTGTCACAAAAGGAGATACTGCTAGCCCAGCTATCTGGAATTTTGTAAATGGTTATGTGTCATTTGTGAATGTCAACATGCTTCATGTAAGATGCTTGTGTTACAGATGTATTAGAAGTGTATGTCATGTTGTACAGACATGTGCTGAAGATATATTTTGTAAAGTACTGAGCAAAAATGCATATACACTATTGTAACTGATTAGATGTATATATTTTAACATGGGAAACTGAAACACAGGCAATTAACTTGCAAAACTTCAGAAGAATAGTTGAAGTTAAGTTACCTTATGGCTGAGGAATATACAAAATTGATGTTATCTTTCAGTTTCAGTGCAACAGGACATAATGTCTAGAACCAGAAGTCATTTGTATTGTCTTGGAAGTGTTTATTGTTTTATGACTTCCAGGATCTGCCTTAGATCTAAGAAGAAACCTTGTCCATGTATTTTCACATGTAGATGCTAAATGCTGTTGTTTTTGAGCCTGGGAACTGAAGTCAGATGACAAGAAATTATGTCATTCTGCAAGTATCCAAGCAGCAATATTTGGTATATTAATTTAAGAACTCCCTGACAGAGACAGTGAGCATTTTGTATTTTGTCTTTGACCTGACAGCATCAGCTGGAAGACCCACTCACCACATCTGTCTTGCCTTCCTCTGTAAGTACGTCAACTAGGATACAGTAATTTCTTTTAGATGCAGTCAGGAATATAGTGAAGTATAGCTTACACATTTTCTCTATTTATTTAAGACTGTCCTGTATTTCTGTTTAAAGTATCTCCTGTTGTTTTGAACTCTGATGTAACTATGATTATGTACTGTGCGTTTTCTTATTCTTTTATTATTTATTATTAAACATATTTAAACCTTTCATTGTGGCTGATGTTTGCGAGACATGTTTAAGTTCTGAGAGTACTTGCATATTTATTTGTTGAGACTGTGGGCCAGCCACTCCTAATAGCCTTGCTCTTGTTCAAACTACCATTTGGATTAATAGTAACATTACACAATAATATTGGACACCCTTTGTTAAGGGCTTTAAAGTAGCTGATAAGGAGTGGCTGGTGGTAGTCAAAACTACCTTATAGTCTGGGCAAAAGGAGACATAGCTAGTAAAACTGTGCCAGCCTTTCCCATGTGTGTGTGTGTTGTGTATAAATCAAATCTCAAAGAGTGTGTGTGTCAGCTACTTGGGCAGGGACACAGAGCACTGGTTGGACAGAGGGGGCGCTGGATGTCTTGGCTTGGCCACTCTGCTGAGATCTCAACTCCATAGCTGTGCCAGTGGGAATTCTTACTGGGGATCTGGAGAAAGAGGGAGAAACCAGCCCCAGACTGACTGGGGTCTATGTGTGCTCTGAAGGAAATTGCACTTTACTGTGTGCGTAACTTGTCATCCCCCTAATGCACATCCCCCACCGCTCCTGGATTACTGTTGCCAGTGGTGGGTTGTCACAAAAAGAACAAGAAAATACTAAGTATTTATTTACAGTAAACAACAGAGTTTCAGCCACAGGGAATATTAAAAATAACTGGAAAGTTTCACATAGTTGTAGAAAAACAGTATTTAGCTAGTCTCACTATTAATAATTATAAATTTAAAACACACTCTAACAAGTGGTGCTATATTATACATGGAATATAGTTTAATAATAATCAGGAAGGTGAATCAAAGAACACATGCATGTATGCATGGTCCTAAAAATGTGTGCATGTGGCCTATGGTTTGAAAACATTACAAAGGTAAACTTTATCCACCACTGGACAGATGTTTTTTCTTTGAATGTGAGTTTCAATGCTGTTTTGATGAATGTGTGTTCCAAGAGGAGAAAAGTTTATTGTTAATGCTAAGTCTGTTTTCATTATGAGCCTGCATTGTTTTGTTTAGCAAATGTCTAACAGTGCTTGTGCTAAAAAATTGAAATGTTGTGTCTTTCGGCTTTTCCCGGTTAGGGGTCGCCACAGTGGAACTCCGGTCCACTAATGATTGGCAGTGGATTTTTTCGTGCCGAGTTGCCAGCCCTGATGCACAACCTTCAACAAAGGCACGCCCATTCACGCATGTCTCCACACAGAAGACGCTCTAACTGGGAATTGAACAGGACGTCTTACTGTGAGGCGACAACACTACTGCAGCACCACCACCGCAGGGTGCTGTTTTAAAATAAAGCCAAATATCTGTAATCATTGCAGAAGTAAAGAAGAAAATAGTATGCACACTGATAGGTCTGAACAGTGTTTATGGCAACTGGGGAGAAATAGGCAAGTAATGGGACATTGGAATGGCTGTGTGTAAGGGCTGCTGTGTATCTGCATGAAGAGGACCTCGATTCATTACCCTGCCTAGGGCCCTGTTTGACCATGAACTGGCTCAGCTTCTGTTGCCTTTATAATTTTTAGGGGCTTTATCCAAAATTGTTTAATTGTTTTCTGTTTTTTTTTCTCCTAAGGGTATTGCTAAGAGTATAAAAAAGTGTCATAGACTCGGAATAGGGACAAATCTCATGGACTACATAATAGACAGTGCATTTGTGTTTTTCCTAAAGTTTCTTTCAATCTACTTACCCTCATTGAGTCTAAGCATGCATTTTTACCTACAAACTACTCTCTTCTCATCATTTGCTAAAGCTTTATTTTTCTGTTACTTTTCTTCCTAATCTGAATTTTAGGGATTTGATAATATGCTTTATAAGTAGAATATTGACTGACAAACTCTCAGCAAGGTCATCACATCTCACACATAGTGTCCTGTAGATGAACTTGAGCTGAAGTCAGCATATTGCTAGAAATTCAACCCCTGCCTGCCATGAACTCACCCCGACTCCCGACCTCCATACCTCTCAACAGTACAGTATTTTGCAGAACATCTAGATTTTTGTTTCATATTGTTGACCTGTTTCTCATAAAATTGTGGTTTCCTGGCAAATCATTGGCAAATCTTTGAGAATTGAATTTATAAAATGACTGTAAAGATTCAGACTTCATATCCTTGAGAAAATTCATGCCAGTGCAAAACCTGTTATTCTATCACCTTTTTAACTTTATAAGATCAGTATTTAAAAATTGCCCTTATTGTTGGGCTTTGTCCCCAATTATTTATGACTTTTTCCAGATTTCCTGCTCTAAGAAGTTGAGAGCTATCTTCTCCCTGTGTTATCCTGATACTTTCATATATTCCTTTTGGGCACCCCCTGTAGCTATGATATGGAGAGCTTACCCATAACTGCATTTTTGAATCTTGATGGCTTAGTGCAATTTTTATTCACAATTCCATTTTTACACTTTGCAAAGTAGTATTGTTTGCCTAGCAAACAGAAATCCTGCATTACTCATACGTTTATAATAAATAAGCTGCATACCAAAACTTTAATTTGCTCGTTGGCTATTTGCCATAGACTTCAATGAAAAGTATGCTATGAAATAATGTCAAAGTAGTTTTCATCTCATGACTTATAAAAGTCATACAAGGATATTCTAACTTAACTGTTATGTGAAGAGTACTGTACCAGGCAGTGAACAGGCTTATCCAGTATTATTAAATACATTAATCTAATAATCATTCTTCATTTACCTTTCTTCAACATGCCAGTTTTACCAGTACATGCCACTCATCAAAGTAGTTACTGTTTTTACAGTCCTTTAACAGTACATGTCACTCATCAAACTTGTTACCTCTTTTTTACAGTCCTTTACCAGTACGTCACTCATCAAACTTGTTACCTCTGTTTTACAGTCCTTTACCAGTACGTCACTCATCAAACTTGTTACCTCTTTTTTACAGTCCTTTACCAGTACGTCACTCATCAAACTTGTTACCTCTTTTTACAGTCCTTTACCAGTACGTCACTCATTGAACTTGTTACCTGTTTTTTAGTTCTAATAGTCCTCATACGAGCCATTCATTAAGAATCATTACGATGTGTTTGCATTATTTCAGAAACGTGTCTGATGGTGGTTACCTTTGCTCACTGACTTCTGTGAATGTTTCCTCGGCACTGATAAAGTAACTTGATCATCGATGCATGCTCTTACTAAGGTTGCTGTTCTTGTTAGCGTTCTCTAGATTTCACAGAGAATGACAAAAATATCTGCATTGCCTAACCGTGAATGTCATATAAATGTGTTTTCATTTTCACTGTTTCCAAGTTTTAAACCAGATAACTGCTATCTAGCTTGATCCAAAAACGTATATATATATATATATATATATATATATATATATATATATATATAAAGAGACACACACACACACACACACACACACACACACACACACACACACACACACACACACACACATAGACACATAGACACATAGACCACAGGGAAAACTGGTACTTAATAAGCAACAAAGCTGCAGGCTGAGAATCTTAAAAAATTAGGAAAAAAGAACCATGCACTGTAGAAAACCTCAGTTGAGCAATCAAGCAATTATAACTTGTTTATAATTCAAAACTTATTTATTGAAAAACAACTAGATGAGCATTTTTGCCCTTAAAAGAGCTTCATCAGATCTAAATCCAGTTTACATGACATGCAGTATTTAGCTGCTCTAACACAGAGATCATTGTGAGTTAACTCTAGCTGTGGTAATAAATGTTATGTTACAGGCTGTTCATTCAAGCTACAATAGGATAGGTTTTATTATTCATACATGTTCTGCATATCTACTCTTACTGGTAGCTAATAGGCTATAGGTTATATTTTGTATTCATATCTTATCTGGCTAGTGTCTGATTGATGCAAACGCTTTATAAAAACTCTTGTCCCTGTATAACTATTAGTATATTGTATATGTGATGTGATAAGTAAATGCTATTTGTCATGTTTATATAGGGTAACAAGTACTAAACAATATGTGATAACCAGTCAAATTAAAATCTTGATGTGTTCTACTGTAGCAATCAAAACTGCAACTAATCAGGACAATCTGGTTGAACCTGTGACTGGGAGCACCTACCACCCTTTCCATGACAGGATGAACTCAACCTTCTAATCATATATCAATTATAAATATGTTCAGAGAGAAAGGAAATGGCTCTGTATATGCTAGGTCTAGGAAAAACTGCAGCAATGTATGACAGTGAACCAAACAAGGTTAAATGTTAAAAGAGATAACAGATTTCTATGTCAGTTTGTTCCATGTAAATGCTGTCATAACAGATACATAATAAGAGGTTGTCAGTAACATGTGGCACAAGTCCTATTTGACACAAAGGTAATCCCTATAAAACAGCAAAGTCTAGTTCTGAACAAGGGAACAGGTACTGAGGACACTTAAACACAAGTAGCAGTATGACTCAGTCATAGTCCATGACAGTGTGAATGACCTGAGACATACCTCCCTGGACTATATGATGAGAGACATTATGAACCTCTCTGAATATGTGTCACAGGCTGGTATGAGCCTCACACTGAATAGCATTCTACCCTCAACAAGCACAATCTCACAATACAAATAGAAAATGATTGATTTCAGTAACTGGCTTAGCTACTGATGTTATTCCAAGGGGATCCAGAATTTGTCATCTTGGGATGACATGATCGACAGACCACATTGCTTTCTCAGTGATGGTCTGCACCTGTTGCCACTTAGGCTTTTTAATCTTTTTAATACTAGCCATGGCATTAGCCCCCTCCCCTGTCCATAGTGCCTTTTTAAGGAGTGCCAAATCAGCAGACATACCAATATAACAAATTCTTCTAATACCAAGCTGAAGGTGCTACTGCTCAGTGCTAGGAGTCTTAATAAGAAACTGCACTCCCTGGAAGCTCACCTTGCACTGGATAAATCTGATGTCTGGTCAGTTACAGAGATGTGGTTCAAGGCTGCTGAAAGTACCCCAACAGTGCAAGGTTACAATGCCTATCACAGATTCAGACCATTCCCTGAAAAGGAAAAAAATGAAAGGAGGAGGTGTTTACATTTACATAAAAAACAATCCCATGTCTAGATTGGTCAAGCAGGATGACTCGCTTGAGCTACTCCATGTTCAACGGACCATAGGCAAAATCCCCCACCATATCATTGCTAGCTACAGGTCTCCAATCAGGAACCATGAATACTACTCTGCATACCTGAAGTTACTAGAATCACTTACCATTCAGCCCAACAAACTACTCATGGATAATTTTAACTACCCCTCCATAAACTGGGAAACATACACAACCACTAACATGCAGGCTTAGAGATTCCTGGACTTTTTCAATGCAAATGCTCTGGAACAGCTAGTCAGGACTCCCGCTAGGGGCTCAAGTATCCTTGACATAGCAGTCAAAAACATGGGGAAGTATTGCACCCCCCCCCCCCCACACACATAATGTCCTCATTGGTAAGATCTGATCATAAACTGGTCTCTTTTGAAGTAAAAGTAATGGTGGAACTCCCATCATACCCTAACAGACCTAAAGAAATTTTCAAGGCAAATTACCTTTTATTAATTGATAGCATAGGTAATTTTAAATCTTCCCCTTCCCCTGTAAACATGGACATCTTTGCTGAAGTATACACAAATGCCCTGTCCAGTCACTTAAAACAACTGCATAGAAATGACAGTACCTGACTGCACTAAATCTAGGTGTGGTTGGAAAAACAAATCTCCCTGATGGACACCTTGTATAAATATACTGTTCAAGAGAAGGAAGAAATTCCTGTCTAGAAGTAAGTGGGAGGGTGCACAACAGAGAAAAAAATCCCCAATTAGTCTCAACAAGCAAATCAGGGAATTAGTAAAGTCTTCAAAAGCTAAATTTGAGACTAAAATAATCTCCCAAGCAAATGATAACCACAAACCATTGTTAGTTATGTCCAAACTCTTAAGAGAAGTACTCAACAATGTGCTCAATTGGCTGTGGATTGGACTACCTGTACTCAGCCTGAAGAAATAGAAAACCTATTGGCCAATATATTCAGCTCAGATTTCACCCCTTCATCACCTCCATTCACTCCCCATGAAATGCACTATACCATTCCTTTGCCTGTTATGACAAAAGAGCAGGTCGTCACTGCACACTCTAAAGCTAGAAACACAACATCAGTTGATCATAGTGGAATCTCAGAGTACCTATTAAATAGCTTGAAACATGACTTAGTAGGCCCACTCAGATCTCTATTTAACCACAGTCACTGGACATGCTTTGTCCCAGTAGAGTGGAGGACAACAACAGTCATCCCTCTGCAGAAGAGAGGACCATCAACAGACCAAGGAAACTATTGATTCATAAGTCTGGCTAGTCTCATATGCAAGGCTATGGAAAGGATAATCATAGACCTGATTAACAATGACATAGGAGATTGTCATAATCTAAACCCAACCCAGTTTGGCATTGTCAAGGGCAGGTCCTGCCTGCTCAATCTAGTGGACTTTTTTGAGAAGGACTCCAAGGCCATGGATGACGATAAGGCAGTGCATACTACCTACTTTGACCTGGCCAAGACATTTGTCTATATACTGCACTCAGGTATAGATAAACTCACAAAATTGGGCATAAACCTCTACGTCACCAGATGGATAGCAAAATTGTTCACAGATACGATACATTGTTAGACTGGGGGAATCCACATCTGCAAGAGGCCACTTACCATTGGAGTACCACAGGGCTCAGTGCTGGGCCCCTCATGTTTGGGATATACTTCTCAGATATCAAAGGAAATGTAGATGGCCTTTGGCTGACCAGGTTTGCTGATGACTGCAAGTTGAGGTTAATCACTGACTCCCAAATGATGTTGATATCCTACAGAAAGATCTCATGCAGACTAATGACTGGTGTCAGAGCCATGGACTCAAACTAAATGTGAAGATGTGCTTAATAATACCCTTTGGGAAATCAAATATCCCTGCAAATTACAACTTTAATAGCACCCCGCTAAGAGTGGACCCAGTGGTGAGACAGCTGGGTACTAATATAGATAATGATCTGAATTTGACAGATGGGTACTCAGATAGATAGTAATCTGAACTTTGGCCACCGTGCATCCACAGTGGTGAGGGAATCCTTCTATGTAGCTCAGCTTGTAAGTAAGGGCATGGCTTCCAGATCTAAGGATGTCATAGTACCAATGTATTCGGCCCACATTAGACCAATAACCAAGTACAGTGCACCATTTGACATGTACCTCACCAAGCACCTGCAACAGAATAGCATCCTCAGAGGTTTCTCACAAAAAAATAAGGAGGGTATCACCAACATATCATATGCAGACCAATTAAAAGCCCTATCACTGTATTCAGTTTCCTACCAATTACTAAGGTGTGGTCTGTGGCTGACCTACAAGTCAGTCTCTAACCCAGCTATGATGGAAATGTTGTATATTTGCAAAACTAACTGCACGAGGGTTACCCGCTCCAATGATCTACACCTGATCTCTGACATGAATAGATTATGCTGGAGAGACAGATATGTATCCTTGAGATTGCCCCTTCTCCAGAACAGACTTCTTATTCATGTGGAATAGAGCCCTTCCCTTACCATCTTCAAGTGCAGCCTGGACCAAGCAATGTTTTTTGGCTTTTCCTGTTAGGGTTCACCACAGCGGATCACTGGTCCACAGATTGATTGGCAGAGGTGTTTTACAGTGTCAGGTTGCCAACTCAGCACCCAACTTTCACAAAAGGCATATGTACACACCTTCATGTATGTCTTTAAAACTCCCTCGACCACAGGGAGGACATGCAGACTCCTCACAGAAGGTTTTCCAGCCAAGAATCAAACTGTTGAACCTCTTGCTGTGAGGTAACAATGTTAACAGCTGCACCACTGCAGGTCACTGATAGATGAAAAATCATAAATTCACTCCTGGAGTTGGCAGTCTTGCCCTTATGGACAGAGGCAGTTTGCAAAAGATTTTTAACTGGCTAGGTTTGTAAGGGCTCTCGAGCTGTTAGTTTTATTATCTCCTATGAACCTATGTGTGACACTGCCAGCCCAGCTAATCTGGAATTTTGTAAATAATCATATGTCATTTGTGAATAGTAAAATGTTTCATACAACTCTCACTTTAACATCACAGCAAAAGACAACACCACTATATACCCAACTGAACACACCAAATTGCTTGGAGTGGAAATAGACAATAAACTAAAATTTGACATTCACATATCCATGACCATAAAAAAAGTCCACAAAAAACTAGGAGCGTTACACAGAAATAAGCAATTTCTCACCAAAGCAGCAATGATTTCAGTAGCAAATTCCCACCTTATCTCCACCCTACTTTATGCCTCTCCAATATATACCAACCTAAGGCAATGCGATCTAAACAAGCTAGAGACCTGCTACAACAAAATCGCCAAATTCGCCACAGGGGCATCCTACCATAGTCACCACTGTCTCTCACTTGCTGAACTGGGCTGACTTGAACTCCCTTACCTCCTTCAGTGGTATCAACTCTCACTCGCCCACAAACTAGTAAACCATCCACTAAATGTCCCATCCTTCCAGAATCTACTCCAACCCTATCGCACCACCAGACAACTAAGATCCAGCAACAAAAATCACTTGCAGATCACTAAAGCCAATAACTCTGCTGGGGAAGCACTATTCTCTTGCACCATAGCCAAATTATGGAACTCCCTTCCACCCACAATTACCTCAGTACCATCATGCACCCACTTCAAAACTTTACTAAAAGCGCACCTAAAATCATGCTGGCTATGCCCTTGTAACTCCCACTCTAATATCATCCACCCCATCCAACCACTACCTTTCTTTCCACTCCACTAACTACCTTAATTATAGCAAGCTCAGATGCTCATAAGCCTAGTACTTATTATACAGCAGGAACTTCTCATTGTAACATTTGTTAATGTCTGTTATGTACTTCACAGATATAGATTCTAGTTGTCTACTGATGTACTATGTTCTTCATCTGTAAATATGTTGTAAGTAATTGCTATGCTAAATTGTTAATCGCTATGTAATCCAATGTAACTACTGTCTGTTTATTTTAACTGTGGAGCTTTTCTCCCCGGGCCTCTGCTGAAAATGGGCCTACATCGAGTCGGACACTCCCGGTCAACAAATTTAAATAAATAAAAATAAATAAATAAATACGCTTGTCTTACAAATGAAAGAACTGTATGTTATGTATTGAGCTTCAAGAATGTAACCACAGTGTACCCTACTGGAAAAGAACAGAAATGTATATAAACTATATACCTGTACAAATGTATGTTTCAATAGTAAAAGCTGGTACATACAGAGTTAACTTGCAAAACTTCAAGAAAATAAGTTGGAATCAAAGTCTTTTATGATTGCGTTTCAGTGCAGCAAGCAGACACAATGTTCTAGAGCTAGATGTTTTCCTGTTGTCTAGAAACAGAAATAATTACTAGGTTTCAAATGTAAAAGTGCTTTTATTGCTCTATGACTGCCTAGCAGCTGCATACTTCTGAGAAATATGTATTTTTGACTCAGAGGTGTTTAGCCTGGGAACTGAAGTCAGGTGACAAAGGGTGATATCATCTGAGCTAACCCAGCAGTATTGTTGATTATTAATTTAAGAACTCTCTCAGAGAAAGACTAAGCATTTTGTATATTGTCTTGGACCTAGAAACATCCATTCAGCACTTCAGCATCTGCCTTGCTCTGTAAGTAAGTCTAGGGTACAGTAATTTCTTTTAGATATAGTTAGGAATATAGTAAAGATTAGTTTAGATATTTTCTGTATTTATTTGAGATTGTCTTGCAATGTTGTTTCAAAATATTTCCTGTGATTCTGAACTCTGTAGTTACTGTGCTGTTTGAGCATTGTCTTGTTCTTTTATTATTTATTATTAAATATATTTAAACATTTTAATTGTGGCTTGTTTGTTTTGCAATATTTAAGCTCTTAGTGTACTTGCATATGTATTTGGTGACACTATAGGCCACTCCAATAGCCTTGTTCTTGGTCACACTTACCATTTGGATAATAGCAACATTACACAGTAGGACTGGGCACCCTTTGAGTAGCTGATAAGTAGTGGTTGGTGGCAATGATAATTACCTTATAGTCTGGGCAGAATGGGGCATAGCTAGTAAACCTGTGCCAGCCTTCGCCAGGAGTGTCTGTGTGATTGTATATAAATCAAATCTCAAAATGCGTGTGTGTGTGTGTGTGTGTGTGTGTGTGTGTGTGTGTGTGTGTGTGTGTGTGTGTGTGTCATCTACTTTGGCAGGAGCACGTAACACTGGTTGGACAGAGAGGGTGCTGGAGGTTTTCACTTGACCACTCTGCTGAGATCTTAACCTTATAGCTGTGCCACTGTGAAGTCTTATTGGGGATCTGGAGAAAGAGGCAGAAACCAGCCCCAGAATAACTGTGATCTGTGTGTGCTCTTAAAGGAAATTGTACTTTACTGTGTGTGTACTTGTCATACTCCCAATGTGTATATCCCTCACTGGTGCTAGTAGTGAGGATTGAGGCTCCTTGGTTACTGGTCCAATGCAGGGGTGTCACATTATGAATCAGTGAGTCTCCAGTAAGCATGTCTTATACCAGTGATTGTAGCAAAAACCCTTGACAGAAATGTCTATGGAGAGCAGAAAAAATATGCAACTGTACAGTCAGTGATGGTGCTGCGGTAGCGTTGTCACCTCACAGTTAGACGTTGCCCATTTGATCCTCAGTTAGAGCGTCTTCTGTGTGGCGACATGCGTGAACAGGCATTCCTTCGTTGAAGGTTGTGCATTAGGCCTGGCAAGCCAGAACGTAAAACTCTACTGCCAATCATTAGCGGACCGGACGTCTGCTGTGGTGACCCCTAACCGGGAAAAAGCCGAAAGACACAAACAAATAGACTGTCTAGTCCTGGGTAGTATACTGAATTTATTTAATTATTATTTATAAGCAACATTTTAATCCATATGTAATTGAAACAAGTAGAATATAATTCATAGATTGTAATACAGTACAAGGAAATGTTATGCATAATATAAAGGTCCATGGCCAATAATCTTATATACTAAAACATGTTACAGGTTGTAAACTATCAAATTGAGCATGTGATGGGGGGGGGGGGTATCACAAATGTGTGAATTTTAGTTGAAAAGAGACTTTAATTAAATGAGTGAAGCCAGGGCTAATTAATAGGAAGTGGTAAATCTAATCAGGGCAGGAAGGTAGCATTGCCTCAGGCCACATAAACTGAACATAGGGCGGTTTATTAAATAAACTCAGAGATAAGGTTATCCTTGCATAACTATGTTGACGTAAAGTAAAAGGTACATTTTGGCCTAGAGAAACATCATTAGTTTACTGCTCTTATTGAAACTGATGCAAGTAAGGAAAAAGAACCATATAAACTCAATAGTCTAAAAGTGCTTTTGCCTAATTGCCAATAGGTAGGTGAGGCTTCATAAGATCAGTGTAGAACAGTACAATGGCATTAATTACATTCATATGGTTAACTCCTCTAAATAATAAATACATATACATGACAGAATTGATTACAAGACCAGACAAAAAAAAAATCAACAGATTTAGCAACATTAAACAATGAGTGTATGCACACCAGCATTAAAACTTTGTATAACTTTATGCATGAACGTTTTTAACACTTATGCTTACTAGTAATACTGTCCCTGACAAAATAATTGGAATTTGAATGAGAGAACTCTACTTTAGAAGTAAGTGTTATGTATAAATATAAAAGTGCTTCTAAGCCCATGATGTTAATTTTCCTTCATTTTTCCCTACATGGTCCTGTAGTAGTCAACCAGTGTGAATATAATGCTAATATGAAATGCAATGAAGAAATAAAAAAATAATACAGTATTTAACTGTTAATAAAGGCTGTTATGGTACCATTTCTAAGTTCAAGTACAGATTTGCTGGAGCAGTTTGTGTTCAGTCCTGAGTGCCCGTTTGCTTTTAGGCGAATTTGCTACTCTTGTTCTTTTTTCTCAAGTATATCTCCTGTGTTGCCTTCAGATTCATGTCTGGTTAGTGGATTATTAAGATCCTTTAGCTGGATGTCAGATAAGTGTTTAGTAACTGTTACCTTTAGGGCATTGGTAGTCTTGCCTATGTAGAATGTTCTACATGCATGCAGTTGGCCCTGTAAACAACAAACTTGCTTTTGCAGTCATCTCTCCCTGTGTAATATCTCATTTTTGAGTTCAGACAATAAAAGCTGTTTCTACAACAATAACAGCTGTTTCTCTCATTGATAAAGTCACAGCATCTACATCCTGGAGGCATGCAGGGAAAGGTCCAACATTTGAGTCCATAGTTGGCAAAGTAAGTCCTTCTACCCAGTTCCTAATATTTCATCCTTTACAATAGATGGAAGTAGGCTCAGGGTCAAGTGTCTTATTAATGGACTGGTTTTTACATATGATTCTCCAGTTTTCACGCATGGTATGTATTATTTCCAGAGAATCTTCTGAAAATGTGAGAATCATACTTTTTATGGTTCTCTTTTTCAGTATCATTCTGTGAGCTCACTGTAATAATTTGTTCTCTTCATGGTGGGGTGGATAGAGTTGGGTAGATGTTCTGTTTCATGGTAGAAATGGGACTGAGTATGTCTTTCACCAGGCACTCACTGTACCCCCTTTCAAGTAGGTCATTTTGTAGTTTGTCCAGGTTATGTAGAAATTTCATCATTTCCCCAGACACATGAGCTATCCTCATCCAGTGTGACTTTATAACATTTTTCTTTGTGATTTTGGGGTGCATACTGTTTGCATGTAGCAGCAGGTTAACCCATGTGGGTTTTTTAAACAGATCATTGTTTAACTCTGTATCACTTTCTTATCTGCAAATGGTGAGATCCAGAAATTCTACCTTTTCAAAGATGTAATGGTTAGTGAAATGCAGAAAGTTTGTTGATGTTTCGATGTAGTCAAATAATTCCTTAAGATTTCCACAGACATGTTCCATTAAATGAAACTATTACCAATAAAGTGATAACAACAATTCATATATGGGAAATACTCACAGCTGTAGGTATTTCCTTCTCACTTGGCTAAAGCTATGTTTGCCAGGTTTGGTGCCACTGCTGTCCCCATGCCTATTCCCCTTGTTTGTTTGTACCATCTCTGGTTAAAATGAAAGTAGTTGTTTTTAAGTACTGTGTCTAGAAGCTCATAGCTCATCTATTGCATGTATTTCCCTGGGGTTGGTGGGAGTCCTAGTGCCCTTGAATTCTTTAACTGCCTCAGTGCTGTAGTCATGTGGAAGTACTGTGTAAAGTGCTTCCACATCAATGGTGAAAAGTATCATGCCTTGACTTGATCCCACTTTCTCTAACCTTTTTTAGAAAGTCAGGAGATTCCAAAATGTATGATGGAGCATTTTTGGCAATTTCTTTTATTTTAAATTCCAAATAAATCGATAGGGGCTCAGTGGCAGAGCTTCCAGCTTCCTCCTGCTACTACTGGATGATGTGGGAGGGTTGTGTGGCTTAGGGATGCCAAAACCTGGGGTATTCTTGAGTGGGTGACTGTGACAAGATTAAGTAAATCTTCATCAAGTAGATTACCTGAGTTCAGAGCAGCAATTCTTGTGTTCACCAGTCTGTAAGCTTGGATGATATGTTTAATGTCCACCTTTTAGTAGAAGTCCTGATTTCCCAACACTGTCTCTATTTTCTGGTTTTAAGAATCAGTATCTATGATGAAGATACCCCCGCCTCTGTCTGCCTTACTTATGAATAAGTAGGAATATCCCCTTTCTGTAAAAATATACTCAGATAATACTAGTCTCAGTTGTACAGCTGTGGCCATGTTCCTACCTCATCGAAGGACAGAGCAGTTTCCTCAGACATGCCTACGGTGCCCCTGTCTTCAGTACATAATTACTGCTGCCCCTTCCTTCCTGCTATTTTACCAGAGCTAGCACTGTGCTCTGTAGGGAAAGGTGCCTTTTACTATTTTGCATCTCTGTTTTTACCCAGTTTTCTTTAATTTGACTAACCTAACATATTATTACACCACTTCATTTTTTGCCCTTCTAGCCATTTCTCTGTATCTTGTCAGCTACTGGTTTTCCTCATAAGATCTGTGCTAATCATGTCTCTACCTGCTCTTTGCTGTTCCCACTCAGACTGTCATCCTATGGCATTACAAAATTGTTTGTATAGATAGCCCTCCTTACTGATGTGCTCATCCAGCTACCCACATATTTCAGAAATGACAGACAGAACTATACCAGCTTCTACAAATAATAATTTCTACAGGATTACTTTTTCATTCGCATTGCACAATAAGTGAAAGGGCAGATAAGTAATAGTTTTAAGTTTTGTTATTGCTTGTATGCTTTACTGTCTTGCTTCTAGTTAGCTAAGACAAGTCACTGTAATTGTCAAGGATTTTTTGATACATTTTGCTTGGTTTCCTCCACAAAGACTAACATACATTACTTCCCGGAGTACCGAATCCAGCATGTCTTCTCATTACCTCTCAATTATATCACACACTCAAAACACTTCATGTGTACAGCAGCATTACCTTGCAAGAAAAATAAATGCAGCATCACAATAGACCTTACTGAGCCTCTATTTAAAATGTACTTTTAAGGCAAATATCAGACTACTAATACTAATTGTCTTCTTGGATGATAAATACACATATCCAGAAGCTGAAACTTGCAGTAGTAATATTCAATACATTTCCTTGCTAAACCTACAGTGGCAAGTATTAATAACTCATATCTTTAAATTCAAAATGCTTGAAGCATCCAGAGTCCAAAAAGATAAAAAAAAAAATCAGATTTCAAGCTTGGTTGGCCTTTTGTAGTACAGAGATATTTCCAGTCCCTAAAATGCTGCTTAAGTCATATTTCATGGATTCTTAACTTTAAGCCACAGTGCTGCAAACAAATATCCAATACACAAAAGGATTAAACCTCAAATTAATTTTTGTAAGGTACTCCCACTGAAGGAAGCAAAGCACTTCCACCCCTCTAATTTTATGTATACCAAGTCTGTGGTCACACAAACATGAAGAAAGAAAAATCTCCCAAATAACGGAATGCTTGCCAGCGCAGACATAAAAAACACACTAGCATTGATTTCCAATGGCAAACAGTCATTGACATTTTGAGCCTTGGTGTCTTGTGACTCAGGCACATGACATATGGGAAAGAAGAACACATCAGATTTTAGGGAAGCCACCTTTTACAGAAGGAATGGAAGCAACTCTTCTGATAATATTACTATGAAATCCAAGAAATTCACTATTCTGTACACAATAGTCTTCTGATTCTATCAATATATGCATTTCACTAGTGTTTTTTGATCTCATATTCTGCTATTGTTGCCACATGAACCTCATTTAACAAACCAGCACTCATTACCAGCAGTCATAGGTTGGTACTAAGCAGTCTGCCCTAGTAAGCCATTTTAAATCTAGCCAAATTTTCCATCCCAGAGGTAAGGCTTAAATCCTGTACCTTGTGTGTGCATGAGATAAACAACTTAATTACTATACCAATCCCTAAACTCCAACCCAGTTATATTCCAAGTAAGAGAAAAAAGGCATTCAGAATTTCTGAAAGTGTTTCATCTGCTTTAGATGTATTGTGTGTGTGTGCGTGTGTGCGTGTGTGCGTGTGTGCGTGTGTGTGTGTGTGTGTGTGTGTGTGTTTTATGTCCTCTTTATCTGCATTTGACTGTAATGTATAGACAAAAAAAATCCATAAATATCCACCACAGTTCTTGTTATCTGAACTTCCACAAATCTATTTATGTCAGATTGAAATTCTGCATAGAAATGCATCTTCCTGGTAGGTACATTGTACAAAAATGCAGGAAATGTATTCCTGCATTTATCTTGATTCATTTGAATGATGATTACTTAGAATGTATGTTGCAAAACTGCAAGAGGTTTAATATGTTTCGAAGCTAAGTTATGGATTATTGACTAATGAGTCAAGATGAATATACATACTGAAGAGACTTTTTTTTTCCAGAATGGCTGGAAAGTTTTCTGTCTTCAAATAGACCACATCAAGATGTCTCAAATACACTGATTCATATCATTGGCTTGAATGCATTGAATACCAGAAAGAAAAATACTCAATAACAGTTAGTGCAGAGGATTAAGGCTGTGAGCTGTGGTACAGGGCTTGATTCCATTAGTCTCCATTTATCTACTGTGTGACCTTGAGCTAGTCACTTAACTGGGCACTGCTCCTGGGCTGAGTATGAAAAAGGTCCATGGAGATCAGTGCTCTACCCTGGAAAGCAAATATAAGTAAAATAAATAAGACTAGACGTCTCAATGGTTTCTTAGAGTTCATGTTATAATTACCTATAAGAATCTAGTCTTCTGGCATTTCTAATAGCATCTTGGTTGGTAGGGTGATCTAACAGTGACTATCTTAGCACACTGAGGTTCATGGTCAAATGCTACTCGATATATATGCCTTAAGAAATATGGAAAAAGGGTTGAGTAATGCATGCTCCGAATCACAGTAGCCATTTTGTTTAGCACAAACAAAACCAAACTGGTAACAAAACCCTTAGCAAGTGAATCTCAGATTTTGCTGTGGTTACTTTTCTGAATTTTGGCACATCTTTTTTTCAGAGAAAATAGACTGCTTCACCCATAAAGCAGTTTACATTGCTTGATTAGAAAGGTTGACATGCTAGGCAAAGATAGTTTAATGGTGCCAGTGTTTCATGTTCTCTTCTGATTATTACAGTGAGTTTGGAGTTCAGTCAGTTCAGAAGTGCATGCTGATACAATTTACCATAGATGTGTATTATAACTTGTGCCTTTGCCTCTCACTCCTTCTAACTTGCTTTATTTGAAATGAAACTTGTTTGTTAATCTGTCTGTTTTCTGTTGAATAGGATTTTGTCAACTACAGAACAAAGTTTTTTTTTTTCTTAATAGCAACAGCATTAGCACTGAGCGTTTAACTACAGTTTGGTCATTTAATACTTCTGAAGGTGAACATCTGGAGAAGAGCACTTGCTGATTGGCAATGATTGATGTGTTTGCTTGCTTTCCTGCTTGCTTGCTTTGTTTGGAATACATAAGACAGACTATTTTCAGCTGTAGACTAAGATACTGCACCTTGAAATGCAGTCATGCAAGACACTGCTTCCAGATAGACGCACAACTTTTATATAGCTGAATTGTTCTACTGGACAAAAAAAAAAAAAAGCTGGTTGTTCAAGTCAAAAACAACAAAATTAAAGGATGCAAGCTTTGCAACAGGACATGATTCATTGAGCAATATCCTTAATGACTGTATGGTGCAGGTGCTAAGACAGCTCAGTGTTTCATCTTGGAAACAGTCCTTTCCTTCTTTTCATGTGCTTATTTTGGTAGCAATATTACAGTCTTTGTATATCCATGCCATTTAAAAAGCTGTAATAATTTGTGGTGCTCTGTATGTTTTGTAGATCACAGCATTTCTGTGTGTAACTTATACTTATTTTCTGTTAAAACAGTGAATATTTGCCATGACATTGGTTTTACATTCCAGTATCAGAATGGCTTTAACATCTTACCTGTCTAGGTTATTTTGTAAACCATCTACTTTATTTGATATGTTTTTCACTAAACAAAAGGGGGATGTGGGATAGGGTGGGTGATATAAGAGAGAGAGAGAAGGGGCACCAACTGGAGTTATCCATCAAAGACACTGCAAATTAATGCTGACTGCCAATGCCATTAAGCTGTATAAATTGCCTTATTCCATACTGAATTCATTTTCATAAGCTGCTTCAGCATTGTCACTTTTATAGCTCTACTCATTACAAAGAGGACATGTTATTTGCCCTGATAACATTTTCTATGTATTCAATGTTTTCAGCATTCAGGTGTACCTTTTTCTGTCTCTGTAGCCTTAGGAAACACTGGTCACATTAGTTGTCACCAGTTCTTCCTGAATGAACACTCACCATGAATCACTTTCCTCTCTATACAATAACTAGGAATATCGAAAAGGAATGAAAATGAATAAAACAAATAAATTAGAAGTAAGAAACTTAAGGTCAAATTTACTTATCATATTATACTTTGAACAGTTTTTTCTGACCTCTCACCACCAGCTATTAGGCCTGCCAAGCCAGTTCAGGATTGACCCATTCATTCTTCCTTTGAGGGTTGAGGGCATGGGCCAGTCCAGTTATTCCCTAACCAAGGTAGGAGATCTGTTACCCACTTATTCCCTAACCCGGGTAAGTTATCTGTTAACCACTCGTTCCCTGAATGTGGTGAGAGAATATCTGCTCACTTGTTCCCCATCTTAGGTTCGTAGTTATATATTATGATAATGACCACCAGGGCCTTTATAACACTAGCTGTGGAATCAAACCCAATTGTGTACTGTGCTCCTATGTATCATGGGCATTTAGTAGGAGTGGGTACCTTACTTATGAGGTTTGTAGAGATCATATAGGGGTGGTGGATGGGTGTTATGTTAGATTGGACATTACTGTCTCCCCGTGTCTATTAGAGACACAGAGGCCAGACCTAAATTTCTGATTTCCCATCCATTGGTCAAGGTTATGCTTATGTAGGGTTACAGATGGACTGTGCTTCACATCAATGGGGAGCCTGTTTGAGAGCTTGGGGATCATCTGAGACACATCTGTCTCACCAACATGTCTTACTTATGTCACAAGAAAAATTAAAGTTGTTGGATCTAGTGGTTCTAATGCTGTTCATTTCTGGATATGCAAAAGGTCCATCAGAGCTGGAACCAAGGATGCTTGTATGCCAGACATAGAGCACATCTCAGTAATCCATAGGAGAAAGAGTATAGAGATAGGTCTTTAAGGCAGTTCATATAGGACAATGTATTTGTAACCTGGGTGCTCCTGCTAAGGACTTTCCAACTGTTGCATACGTTTGGTCAGATACACGCTAAAGGGGGAATTATACTCAATGATGGGTCTGATAGGCTCCAAATAAAGTGGCACTATAACACCCTTGGACCTGGATGCCATGCCCTTACTTGTAAGTTGGGTGACATAGAATGATTTTCTTATTTCCTTGACCACATATTGGTCAAAGGCCATATTACTGTCTTCATTTGCTCCCAGGTCTCTGACTACTAGGTCAACTCATAGGGTTGCCCTAGCAATGGATTCATTAGTCTGGGTGGCAGTTTTCCTAAAAAGTACTGTAATGTATTTCTTGGCATTGAGCTTTAGTATATGACTTTGGCACAAGTCATTTGTCTATGTTAGACCCTCTTGTAAGATATTTATATCATGGGGGAATTTATGATAGCTTCCAATTTCTGGTCATCTCAGAACATAAGTGTTAAATAAAATTAAGAATTCAATACACAGGAGGTTCAGATTCAAAAGTTTACTAGTGTACACAGTGGAGGCAAAAAATGAAGAAGTAATGAATTTTGTCTGACACAAGGCAGGCTTACAGGTAATTTTATATAGGTTTAATTAATGCTTACCTTACTGATATTTGACGACACGTGCATGTCATCACGCACTCATAATTACATTTCTAATATTCTCATATCTGCTGATGCTAAAAAAATAATATTTAGATACAATACTTTCCTTTTCAGATAATACGGGCCTTGCTCATTTCTGTAAAGTTCATTATGTAAAGTTTCATATCAGTTTATTCAAGGTTTCATATCAGTTCGAATACAATAGCAGTTCAGTCTTTTCTACACAACTTTACATCTATTACACTTATCACACAAACATATAATAGTAGTAAATACATATACAAGGCCAGAAGATTTCATCATTATTTCATTAAAGATTCATTATTTTCATTATTTACATTTACTACCCAGCAGACAGCATACTTGCAAAAACTTGCATGTAGCCAACACTAAGAGATCAGCCTGCCTTCAAGCCAGACACAGCAGTCATTTCTCCAGCCCACAATTTTGCAGTTTCCTAATACTTGATTAATGTAAAAAGAATACAACATCTAACAATAAGTCAACTAAAAGCCCTTGACATTAGCCTTTACCTCTGAGAAGTCGATGCCATATAGAAGAGGTCCCAGCATGGAGCCCTGAGGTAACCCACTGATGATTGGTCTCTTAGTGGAGGTGGTATCAAAAAAACTGATTTCCTGGGTCTTGTATGTGAATCAGCTGACAATCCAGCAAGTTACGTCAGCATTTATGCACACTTTGGTGAATTTGTCAACTATAGCCAAGTGGGGAATTTTATCAAAGTCATCTGGCAATCCATCAAGTTATGTAGACATTTGTGCATAGTATGGTGAGTTTGTCAACTGTAGCCAAGTATGGAATTTTATCAAACATGTTATTAGGACCAGGTAGGTGGTATGCACCATTTTCACCTTATCCATTGCCTTGATGACCAACTCAAAGAAGTCTACCAGGTTTAGTAGGCATGATCTTCCCTTGACAAAGCCAGACTGGGTTGAGTCCAGTGTCTGAAGGTTGCCTATATCTTTGTCGATCATTTCAATATAAATTTTTCCATGGCTTTGCATATTAGAGTCAGACTAATAGGTCTGTAGTTTCCAGAGTTGGTTGATGGTCCACCCCTGTGAAGTGGGATAACCATTCCAGTCCTCCATTCTTATAGTACAAAGCCTGTTTTGAGTCCGTAGTTGAAAAATCCAGTTGTCAGCCAACAAATTCATTATGTTGCTCTGGTTGTGAAGGTGGCACCACTGACCATGAGTTTAGCAAATTGATTTGTGCTGCTTTTGAGGTTTTGGGTATAGCTGTGAAAGGTCTTGTGGTTGTCTTTAGCCTTTAAGGCTATCTTGACCTCTTAATTAACCTTTTGGACTAAAATAGTACTCTTAGGTGCTCTCTAATTAAAAAGGAGGAAATTACCATTATGGGAGTTAATCTTGATTTTATCCATGACTTTTTTCCTTTTGTTTTATATCCTATCAAGGTTTTGATTCCACCAGTGTGGTTTGTTTTTAGAGTTTGTTTTGAACTTACTTCTAGAAGGTACCACTGCTTCTATACAGCCATTTAAATGGTTGAACAGGGTGTCTGTGAACAATTCTGCATAGGCTGTTGTAAAGTGAGGGTTAGGGTGGACTATGAATTTTGATAAAGTATCACTTAATAGGGTGTAGTTTGCTTTGGAATAGTTCATAATTGATACAAGGTCTGCTAGGGTTAGAGAGCTGATTTTTATTTTGAAGGCAACAGCTTTGTGGTCTGTTCTCACAGTCTTAGTGGTGAGTGCAGTGTTCTCCCATATTGGTAAGAACCAGGTCCAGTATCTTTGAACAGGAAAATAACAGGGGTACAGGAAAATAACAGGGCACAGGAAAATAATTTTCTTGGGTGGCAAAAGCCAGGGAACCTTTTTGGCTAGGCTTATATATGTCCCAGGGCTGATAGCCTAATACCTACCTATGAACCTATGAACCTCTGGTGGGTAGGCACACTATCTGGTCAAGGGCATTTGTGTTAGTAAAGTCCAGGAACTGTTGTGCCTGTGATTATGAGGCAGTGTATGTTTCCCAGTCTATAGAGGAGTAATTAATGTCTCACATGAATAGGGTATTTGGTTTAATGTTGAGTATCTACAGAAGGCCCAGGTATGAGTTATGGGATTCTAAAGACATACAGGGTGACCTGTAGCTTGTTAAGATATGGTATGGGTTTTTTTGTATGGTGGTTTGCACATGGATAAATTCCAGGTCATTGTCCTGTTTGACCAACTTAGAGTTATGGTTGTTGCTAATATAGATTGAGACTTCTCCACCTTTTGTCCCTGTGTGTCCATTTGATGGTCTAAGTGTTTGGTAGGTACTGAAGCCTTGCACTGCTGAAGTACTTATGCAGATTTAAACTATGTCCTGGTAACGAAACAAATGCCTATATTCTCCAGACTGAGGAGAGCCTATAGGGTGTAGAGTTTCTTGTTTAGGCTCCTAACATTGAACACCTTCAGGTTTCACTGGATTTATAAAAAAGGCTTTAAGAGGGTGGATAAAGTTTTAGCCAATGTTTGGAAGCCTACTGGAGACAGGTACACAACATCCTTTACAAAGCCATGTATCCTGTTAACCATGTCCTCCCATGATGACAAATACTGAATATTCTCAAAAAGACAACTGAAACTAAGCCAATTATTGAAGTCAGTAATTGTTAATCAACTGTAGCATCATCCTTGGTGAAGGTAGAGTGCTGCTCAATGCAAGGCAGATATCTGCCTGAGGTACATATCAAACAGATCAACAATGTCGCTCTTCATATAGCCCAGGGAAGTAGGTAGCTGGACATTAGCATCCACATGGACTGTGACAGAATCATACTGTGGTGTAGTGACTTGAGTGCATGCATGACTTGGTGGATCCAGGTTCCAGATAACAGACCTTTCCTGTTGCTGGATGCCACCTGCAACAGCCACTGTATGTTCTGCACAAGTCCTCCCAGTGAAACACAGAATTACTTAGCACCCACTTGTCCTGCCAGAAGCAGCCCTATCTGCAGCGTGACTGTCTTAGAACTCAGTCATACTGTTTCTTTGCCCAAGGGTTGGTAAACTGACAAAACCTCTTGACCTGGCTTAGGCAGCTTTCTGTGATGATACACAGAGATGTAGTCAGGGCAGTATCCTTCCTTGTTAGAGATCCAGGCATCCTGAACAATTATTTGATGTATCTTAATCATCTTATAATATAGCAGCTACCACAGCAGACTACACTGTTATTTTATAGCTGCTTATCAACAGTAGTTGCCTGACTGACCACCTACATCTCACCTTTAATGATGTTTACTCCTTTTATTCAACATTATTCTGATTGTTTGCCAAATCTTCTTTTTAATGGTCTACTTTTTTGTGTCAAGTGTGGATGCATGATATGTTTCATTTTCTGTTAATTGTTTTGTGAAGTTACCCTGTTCCTGAAGATAAATATTTGCCCAGCTTTCCATTTTCAAATATTTTTTTTTGCTTTGTTACGACATAAGACTCACTGAATAATGGAAAGAAAAATATGCTGAGTACATCACTGAGAAATGCAATGTGACCATTTGCAAAAACTCCTTATGCCTATGTTAACGACACTACAGGGCATTTCTACTTAAAGAAGAGTGTAAAACAAAACGATAACGATGTATTTCATGTGAATCTTTTGTACTGCTGACATCAGAACTAGCTAGCGTATACACAGCAACTATGACTCAAGTATTAATAAAAACTCATCTTCATATTCATTATTGATTACTACACATAATAATAGTAATGATCAACATGTGACCAATCACCCATTGTTATGATCACAAAACTACCAATGTAATGGGACCACAGTCCGTATGTGGTATTCAAGAAATAAAGAAAAAATACTCCATGTAGAACAAAAGTGCAGTTTATCAATAACAACAGTAACAACGACAGATACTATTACTACTACTACTCCTGCTGCTTCTAATAATAATAATTTTAAAAGAATCCCCTCTACAAACTGCATTTTACTAACACCACCAAGACTCTGCTACTCACTTGGTGATAGTTGCAAAAGACTAATCGGCCAGTGCTGAGGCTTTGAAATAAATAAAGTTAACATGTGTATTTTCATTTTAAGCTTAAAAAGAAATGTCCATTGAATGCAGTTCCCCATACCATATCAAAGCCATCATGTGAACTCTGTCCCAAGGCATGAATTATTGCAGTCACTATGAAATTGTCTGTGGATGGAATACCACATTGACAGTATAATAACATATAAAGTGTACTTAAAGATGATGGTTTCTGAAAGTGTGGTCCACCTTTTTTATGCCTGAAACAATTATGAGCCTGTATTTTATTGCACTAAAAAAACTGTTCCAAAGGTTTAACCCAGTGTCTTCTTTTATCATGACTGCAAAAGTTACAAGTGTGTATTTAAAATGGCAAATGCCTGCAATTTATAGCATATTAGGTGAAGGCCCTTAATATACCTTCTCTATAACTTTATTCTATGAACTTTAACACAATTACTGGCATACCTACATTTTATTGCACCATATTACTTTGAGCAGTTTTTTATGCAACTATTTTATTTATTTATTGTTATTTATCTTTGTTGAATGGAAAAGTTCTACTGGATGCCCTTTCTCAGCAGAGGCCCAAGAGAAAAGTTCCAGTATTCACATATCTAGACAATATACAGCATATTTTAATTTTCTACATTGTATCTCATCAAGGCCTGTAGGGAGTCTGAATGGAGAGCTGATAAATCAGCAAGTAATGCAGAGTAGTATTACTGGAACTGAATTCATCCTCAGCTCTTGGTGAGTACCTTCCCCTTTTTTTCACAAAATCTCACCAAGATGACCCCAACATATAGACTGTATTTTATATAGCATATATCATGGACAGAAGCAGGTTAAAAAATAAAAAGATATCTGGGTGCAAGAGACCCAGGATAAAAAAGTGCTCAATCCTGGTAGGTGCACTGGTGCCAGGACTATAGAAATTGACAGTGTAAAATCCTCAAGACATGAAAACATTCCTACAATGGGGCTAAGCCAGGCCCAGGGAGAGGACTGACCTCCTGTTGTAGAAGGAAGTAGCAGTCCACAAAAACAGATAGGCCAGAAAAGATCCATACAGATGGAAGAGTGGACTACTGAGGATAAGAAAGAAATTATGTATTGTTACTATTTTGTAAGAAGCCCAAATTTCCAGACAGAAGATATACAAAAAGATTAAGAGAGAAATTAGAGGAAAGGAAAATACTTCCAGAAGAAACAAACTGTCAGAAGCTTCAAATGCAAATTTTTGTTCATTAATACAACAGATCCATGAAAAACACTATATAGATGAAGAAATCTTGGGCCATTTGGAAAGAAAAGTGACTAAGGAAGTGCAAAAATATAAAAAACAAAATCTAGAGATTTTTGAAATGTCTAAAAAACATTTGAAATATCTAAAACACAAAGAGAGATCTGATGTGGTGCAGTATTTAGGAGAAAGCCAAATTAATCAATGCAAAAAAGGCAGCCCCAAAGATATTCAAACAGAAATACAGGCAAAGATATGGAAAATTCCACAATAAAAACATAAGCTCACAAAGAGAGAATGTAAAAGAGAAGATTAGTAAAGTAGAAGCAAAAAAATAGAAGCTGAAGTTATGGAATACTTGCAAAGTTAAGGATTTAGTGCAGAAAGTCCAACACAGGTTATATCACAGCATGATGGAAAACCAGTCCCCAAAGTTAGGAGAAACAGGAGGAGCAGGAGACAACTGAAGAAGAAATATGGACATGAGAAATAAAAAGAGATTTAATATGTGCAATATTTATGCAAAGGAGAAAGAAAAACTAATCAATACAAAAAGAGCATCACCAAAGATATTTGAAGAGAAATACAGGCAAAGACATCCAGACATGGAAAACTTTACAATACAAAAATAAGAAAGCAAAGAGGAAATGTAGAAAAGAGGATTAGTAGTGGAGAAGTTAAAAGAAATAGAAACTGAGGTTATGGATTACCTGCAAAGTGAAGGATTTAATGTAGAAAAATTAACTCAGATAACATTGCAGCAGGATAGAGCAATGGACACCCCAAATTAAGGAGAAAGCTGTGGAGCAGGAAGCATCTGATTAATTGGCATATGAAGATACTTTGGAGCCTTCTATAGGAATCCAGTACAAACGTTTATATGGAGTTAGAGAGCAAAGGAAAGAACAGGGAACAGTGGCAACTCTGATGCAGTCAATGTAGTGGAGTGATAGGCCAGTGAATTTCCATATGAAAGAGCAATGGGTGACGCAAGATGAAAATGACGAGAACATGGCACAGGAAGATGCCCTGGAACTCTCTATAGAATGCCCACAGGAAATGGAGAACAAAGACTGTGCCCTCAGTTTGGAAGAAAATGATCTAAGAGAAGAGCTGCTTGATTTAATAGACATGGATAGACATATTAAGATCAATGAAAGAAATAGATTACAGATGGTAAATAAAACCCAAAAAGTTAGAGGTTTGATAAAACAAATCAGCACTAATTAGGAGTGTCCATAGAGATTTGTGCGATCTAACAGAAGTAAATAGGAAATATTAATGTGCAGCTAAGTTAATAACACATAAAAGTCTTACCAAAAAAACACAGAGCAGTAAGGGAAAGGAAAGGGAGAAATCAAATGCCATCATGGAAGTATCAAATACAGAAAACTATAAAGCAATTAAGACAAGAAGAGTATAGAAGAGTGAACGGATTGACAAAAATACTCAGAATGACAGATGTGATAAATGCAACATGCAGTATTATCTACCATGCACTATCAAAAATAATAAACTAAAAATATCAGCACAAGCAAAAAAACATAGAAAATATGTTGATAAATATAAAGGAAAAGTACAAAATAAGCAATTTGTTGATGACCCAAAAAAGTTTTATAGAGACTGTAGAGAATTAGAGAAACAAGGCAAAAGGAATTGAAACACCACCAAAAAAGAAGAAATACATTTCTTTTGGAGAAATATCTGTGAAGATCCTGTGGAACATTGCAAAGATACTAAATGGATAAACGAAGTAAAAGAAAGATAATAAGTTCCAATGTACAGGATATGAAATGGAATGAAATGACAGCTAGAATGACTGAAACAAAGTTAAGAAAAGCTCCTAGGTGGAAACCCCAGGCCCATGTGCAGTACCTAACTTCTGGCTAAAAGTATTAACATCTTTGCATGAAGATTTATCCATGAGTAAGAACTATTTACATGAACACCCTGAACAGACACCAACTGGCTAACAACAGGAAAAGCAATGTTCCTACTTAACAGTGAACCTACAAGCTGCCCGAAAAACTACAGACCAATAACTTGCCTTCCACCCACATATAAACTGTACACTGGAATTGATGCAGACACAGTTGATACTCATTTTGAAGAAAACTCAGTCAAGGCAATTAAACAAAAGGATAATAAAAGAAAGCCATATGGGGCAAAGGATCATTTGTTGTTAAATAAAGTCATAATGGAGAACTGTAAAAAGTGGAAGAATCTAAGTATGGCATGGATAGACTGCAAAAAAGAATTCAACAGCATCCCACATTTATGAATAAAAGAGTGCTTAAAATGTATAAGATACACCCTATACTAATCAATTACATTACAGTGACCATGAAACAGTGGCAAACCAGTTTGGGGATAAGCCATGATAAAGGGAAAACTATTATTCCAGTGATAAAAATTCAAATGGGGGATATTCCAGGGTGACTCTCTGTCACAGATGCTCTTTTGTCTTGCCCTTAACCCATTAAGCTGTCTTCATAACAAATTAAATCATAGCTACAATTTGACTCCCAGAAAACAACAATGTCTAAAGAGACTAATCTTTTTTATAGATGATTTAAAACTGTATAGTGCATCAGATATGGAACTGAAAGCACAACTGCAAGCGGTCAAAACTTTTTCAGATGATATGAGTGTCATTTTGTCTTGATAAATGTGCAAAAGCAACCTTTAAAGTGGGAAAGCTGCAGCAACAAGAAAACATCAGTTTGGGACAAGAATGTGATATAAATGAACTTGAGCAAGAGGTAGTGTATAATATTTATGAATTGATGAGGAATCAGCAATAAAGCATGAAGAAATTTGAATAAAATGTAGGAATATTTTAGAAGACTTAAATTAATACTGAAAGCAGGGTTGACATCTAGGAACAAAGTTCAAGCTATAAACCAATTTGGTCTTTCTGTCCTAACTTACAGTTTTGGAGTGATTGATTGGCCCCAAAAGATGTTGGATAGCTTGGACAGAAAAAACAAGAATGATTCTTCATGCTCATCAAATGATTTATAAAAATCAGTGCATACGAAGATTATATATTCCCCATTCTGAAGGAGGTATGGGGCTCCTCGAAATTGATTACATGTATAGATCTGCTGTCATGGGAATGCATACATATCTGCTGACCTTACAAGATCCTAACATAGTGAAAGTTTTGAAACATGAAGAGAATAAGTCTAAGATGACTTCCCTGCTTTAGTTTAGCAGAAGCATGTCGCCGTCAAGCAGGAATAGATATTAAACAAGAAGTAGATAAAAATTAGGCAGCAACTGAATGTGCCAAAAAACAAAAGAAAAAATATAAGGTGAAGGATCAGATGAGAAGGCAAGAAATGTGGAAAATGTTTAAATATAGTTACAAGTATAGAAAACTCTTGGAACAACCTCATGTTGATCAGGATCAAATGCAAGAATGGTTAAGGAGAGATGAATTTAAACCAAAAGATGAAGGGTTAATATTGGCGGCCCAAGATAGTGGACTACATACATGTTGGTTTACAAAGTCCACTGAGCATGTGGGAGAAACACACAAATATAGGTTTTGTAAAACAGATTTAGAAACAGTCGCACATCTTGTTGCTGGTTATGATATATTAATAGCAGAAGGACTATATACTGAAAGGCATAATGATGTGGCAAGATTGTTGCACTGGGGATATTGCAAACATTATGGTACTGAAGTGGCTGAAAAACAATGGAAGCATGAGCCACAAAGAATCATAGAAAATGATGAAGTTTATATCTGATGGGATCACCCATTACCAACAGTTCAAAAGATAGATAGGACTGATGTGAGTTTGATAGTTAGTCATTTGTGTAAGAGTGGTAAAGAGCAGTAGAGAGATTAGGTGTAGGTTTATCATTGTTGTGTGGTGTAATGTGTATAGGTTTTGTTTGAGTTTTGTGAGATACCAGAGAGATGTGAGTGATCAGTGGGTCAAAGTGTCTTTAAGTTGCATTTTTGTTTTGTTTAGAGAAATATATCGAAGATAGCAAGATAGGAGATTGAGTGCAAGTAGAGGAGAGTGTGGGTGGAGTTGTTAGGGTGTTGTATGCACAATTTGATGTGAAAGAGGTGTGGATGATGTTAGCATGTTTTAAATTTAGTTGCAGTGGGGTGGGTGGGAATTGGGGGTAGAGTAGGGAGCGTAATGGAGCCTGAGTGGAGAAAGGGTGGAACAGAGTGAGGAACACACACAAAATATCGTATGCTGTGGAGAAGTAATCAGTAGAGCTGCATGTAGAAGCAAGGTGAGCGTATTAAGACAATATTACAGACATTAAGCTACGACAAGCAAAGTGAAACTTCTGTCAGTGTTTCTTATGGTAAAGAAAATAGAAGCAGACAGTACTATGTTAGTCTATATATTTAGGCAAACTGTGTTACTAAGCTTGATTTAAGTTAGGAGACTGACTTTTACATAAGAATTTGCTTTTCTAAAGACTGTAACATTCAAAGTAACACACACATATTTTTTTTCCGATTTTTCACCTAGTAAAAGATGTTACTGCTAGAAATATTTTTTTTTCTGCAATATGTTTTACTAATGTTTATTTGCAGGATATGGTATTGTTAGTTAAGTAACTATTGGGTGAAAGAAAAATGATATTGATTTAGTTTTACTGGAAGGGGCTAGAGACCTCTTGTAGCATGCAAACTGTAAGATAGCTAGATACATTAGACAGAGAGTATATCAGTAGCTTATTATTATGAATTGAAACATTAGTCATACTTTAAATGATCTTTTCTGCTGGCAGGTGTGGTTCTTGGTTTGTAGATGGTAGGTCTCACTGAGTATATTGGCAAAGTTTTCAGGAAGGTGTATGGTGATGCACTATATAAATATTTAGTTGTGCTGCAGGATGTTGTAGAGGAACAGAAAACTGGGTTATTTTTAATATCAACATAATACTGCTATTGTAATAAATGCTCTATTTCCTAGAATTGACCATGCCATGCCTGTAATCTCATTCAAATCTGCTGAAAATCTTGGCCGCCTAAAAAAGACTGAGAATAAATTCCTGAGATTCATTAACCTAAACTCCTTTAATGTACACCACCGCAATGCCTTTTATAAAATGAACTGGCTTCCTGTTAGAGGGAAAGTGTCTCTACTACTTAATGCACTAACATTTAAACTCCTGAATTAATGCTACTTACTATCCTGTTTATACCTACATCATTTTTGTTTTAACGCCCTAATAGTCCCACAAAACAACATACAGAAAAACACAGCATACACATGCATGCATGTAGAAATATATACACACACACACACACACACACACACACACACACACATGTACACGCACACACACACACACACAAATTCTCAACTACTCCCATTTTCTTAAATTCAGTAAAACAAATCTGCCTATTCCCCCATGCAACATACCCTGATCGCAAACATCTGTGAGCCCAAAAATGGCATTTGATGAATGCAATACACAATAAATTGTATGCTACTCGACTCATATGTGTGTGTGTGTGTGTGTGTGTGTGTGTGTGTGTGTGTGTGTATATATATATATATATATATATATATATATATATATATATTACTATCAAAATCTCTAAATTTGAAAAATATACCGTTCAGAACATTGAATGGCAAGGTTGAATCCCCATATATTAATTAGGTGAAAATGTTGAAGCTGATGAATGAATTCAGCAGATTTGACATTTTCATCAAATATCAAACATGACATCCATATAGGACCTTAGGTAAGTGTAACTCCTAGACTTCACATCACATTTTTGCAGGGGCCAAGCTCCCCGCACCACCCTGTGAAGGGCTGTGCCCCCACCCCCTGCTAACTATATAGTCCAACTCCAAGATAACACTACAGTGAGGAAAGGGATGAATGTCACAATCCGCACTGTACCACAATGTCTATTCATTACATCAAGTTCATATCAGCTGGAGTTTTTTAAGATGGTCAGCATAGGGCATCTGCTTTAGGCCTGTGATTCTTTTAGTGAGGTATTTCTGCAGCCTTTCCAGTTGTTGCTGATGTCTTGAGAGGTACATACCAAGGGGGAGTTGTACTTTATAATGGGTCTAATGAGTGATGAGTACAGTGGGACAATGACCTCCTTTTTTCTGGATGAAAAGCCCTTAGTGATGAGGTGTGCCACATAGAAGGATTTCCTGACTGTTGTGGCGATGTGGTTATTGAAGGTGAGACCTCTGTCCACCTGTGTCCCTAAATCTCTTATCACACTTTCGGTGTTTAGTGTACTGCCACCTATGTGGTAATTCACGGGTACATGTTTCTTCCCAAAGGGGATAACTATACATTTCTTGGCACTGAGCTTGAGCCCATGGCTCTGGCACCAAGCATCTGTTTCTGTAAGGCCCTTTTGCAGAGTATCCACATAATTTGGGGATTCAATAACGGCTCCCAATTTGCAGTCATCTGCAAACTTTGTTAGCCAGAGTCCCTTAGTGTTGGCCTGTACTTCAGAGATGTAGATGCCAAACAAGAGCTGTCCCAGGACTGCACCCTGAGGTACTCCACTTGTCACTTGTCTGGAGCTGGATTTAGAGTCAGCTACTTTTACAGTGTGGGTTCTGTCAGTAAGCCAGTTGGTAACCCATCGAGTGACTTAGGGATTAATGCCCAGTTTAGTAAGTTTATTGATGATTCCAGAGTGGGGGATGGTGTCAAAGGCCTTGGCAAGGTCCAGATAGGCTGTGTGGACTTCCTTACCCTCATCTACAGCTATGGAGACTAATTTGAAGAAGTCAATCAGGTTCAGGAGACAAGATCGGCCCTTCACAAACCCCAACTGGGTGGGGTCCATTGTTTGAAAGTTGCCAATATCTTTCTTTGTTTATAAGTTCCATGATAATACATTCCAAGGCCTTGCAGATCAGGCTCGTGAAACTGATGGGGCGGTAGTTCCTGGGATCCAAGGTGGATCCCCCCTTGTGGAGTGGGATAACTGTAGCTGTGCGCCACTCAGTGAGCACAAAGCCTGAGGTGAGGGTATGATTAAACATGACACTTAGGTGAGGTGCCAGTTCATTTTGTAGTTCATGTAGTACACAGCCCGGGATGTCATCTGGTCCCATGGATGCTGTATTCTTAGCTTTGGAGAGTGCGTCTTTTACCTGTGTGGCCATTATTACCGGAATTTGGCAATCTTCAGGTATTGAGATGGGCCGTTTTGGGGGTGAGAGGGGGTTGAAGTAGGCACTGAATCGATCTGCCAGTTTATTGGCAATATCCTTCGGATCAGTATATTTAATGCCATTCTGTTGTAGCTCAGAGCTTATCTGAGCATTGCCATTTAGATTCTTGACATAGTTATAGAATGCTTTGTGGTTTTCTTTAGAATCTTTGGCAATTTTATTTTTGTAACTAGCTTTGGAGGATTTTACGAGGGATCTCAGCTTCTTACTGAGGCTGGTAAGGGAATTTTTTGCATTGTGGGATTTTCCTCTTTTTTGCAACAGTTTCTTCCTTTTGTTGTAAAGTTTGTTTATGGCAGGGGACCACCAGATTAGCTTCCTTTTTTTGGAGGAGATCATCTTGTTTCTATTTGGGATGGCACGATTCATACATGAGTGGATGTTGTCGTACAGTGCCTAAGTGTAGGACTCAGCAGTCTAACTTTCAATTCCCGTCTGCATGGGTATCATGACGTTTCTCACTTCTGACTTGAGTAGCATGAAGTTGGCTTTGGAGAAGTTTTTTATGTAGGTTTCCTTACTGCAGAGTGCGGGTGGGATGTGGATGTTAAGGGTGATTAGCTTATGGTCTGATCTGACCAACAAGGGGGTACTGTAGGTGTGGAGCATCGATTTCCCATGTTGGTAATTACCAGGTCTAGGATATTGGGGCCCCTAGTGGGACTATGGATTAGTTGATCCATGGCGTTGGATTTTATGAATTCCAAGAACGGTTGGGAAAAGGTGTTGGTACACGAGTAGTTTGGCAGGGTAGTTGAAATCACCCAGTATTAGGGTGTTTGTTTATATCTTAATATTTTCCATTATGTTTAGAAAGATTTAGTGAGAATCTTGGGGCATGGTGGGGGATCTGTAGCAAGTTACAATTTGGATTGCAGTCTTACCTAGTGTTAGTTGCACCTGAAGAATTTCAGACACATTGTGTTGGGCAACTAGCCTGGTGGTGTGAATATCCTTGGTGAATATGGACACTCCTCCACCTTTAGTGTTTCGATCTTGGTTTCTTGGCTGAAAAGTGTGGTAAGAGTTGTAGCCTGGTGTTGCAGGGGTGCTCTCTGGAGCATTGAACTAGGTCTCAGTTACTGCACAGATATCAATGTTCTCCATTTTTAGGAGTGCCTCGAGAGTGTGCATTTTGAAGTTTAGACTTCTAGCATTGAGTAGCATTACATTCAGATTTTGCATGCTTATACCTGTTACGGTGGT
>NC_056735.1:895868828-895903828 GCF_019279795.1 Protopterus annectens
AACTCTCTGAAGGTTCTGCTAAAAACTGTTAAGTGGTAAATGAGATGTGGCCTCCTAGACAGTGTCTATATCATATAATCAATAGCTTAGATTGTCAAATGCTTAAACATCAACACCTAAGTGTCAAAACCTTACAATATCGAATGGCCACATATGCAAATTCTTTCCTCAGGAATGAATACGCTAGGCCGTCCGGAAACAAAATAAACAAGAAAATCCAAACACAGTGGGCGGCTTGCCCTCCCCCCCCCCAATGTGGGGAGCTGTGCCCCCCACACCCCCCAACTAAATATACCAACTCCAAGGTCACTCTACATTGGGGAAAGGGCAAATCCCCAATAACAGCCAATCGAATTCTGTCCCGTGGAAAGAATTTGTGTATTTGGCCATTCGCTATTCTAAGCTTTCGACACTTAGGTGTATATGTTTAAGCATTCAACAACCTAAGCTGCCAATTATGTAGTAGGAACCCTCCTAGATATAGGTGCTAAAAGATAGTCAGGGTTCATCATGGTTTGTCAATCTTTGTTATGTTCATTTTCCTTAAGGTATGTTTATATCTCTTCTTTTTCTTCTGAAGATTGCACAACATGCTGATAATTTATCTATACTGAGTTTTCAGTAAATTAAAAGTAAAAATCCTATGTACTTTTTGATAAAGTGATCACTTTATAAATGGAAATATGTTAACATATTTATCAACAGAAATCACTAGTAAACCTACGGAGCCGTAGGTCGCTAAGCTTCTTTTTTTCCTGACATTTGGTTTACAGTAAATGCAATGCGTTCTGGCTGAAAATCGGTAAATATTAGAATATTAGAATCAACTCTTTAACATTTTATTTTATATCATAACTATATATATATATATATATATATATATATATATATATATATATATATATATATACACAAAGAGAGAGTGGGACACACACACACACACACACACACACACACACACATAAATATCTATCTATATATATATAAATATTTTTTTTTCTCATGAAAAGGTGATATTTCTGCCCTTTAAATTTAGTAGTGAACTATGAGGCTTTGACAAGTGCAGACTATAATTCTTGTAGTCAAGATACTGTTGCCTCCTAGCTAAATCTGAATGCAGTGTAGAAGTACTGATAATTTCAAGAAGTTCAGATTAAGATCAAAACAGTCAGGAGAAACTGACAAACTGCAAGAATTACAAAGTATGCATTCTGTCATGAATGTCTAGCAGTTCTTCTCAGAAGAACAAAAAAATCTATCAACAACATCACAATGCAACATCAGTTCTAATATGACTATTTCTTTAACAGTCACAATAGGGTCACCTTCAACAGTCACCTTAAACGGTCACCTGCAAGCTGGCACTAACCCCAGAACTCACAAAGGGTGAAATAAAACTAAAACTCTTCACCAAGTCAAACTATATCGTCCTAGGTTGTTGTTGTGTCTTTCGTCTTTTTCCCAGTTAGGGGTCACCACAGCGGAACTCCGGTCCGCTAATGATTGGCAATTGATTTTTACGTGCTTAGTTGCTGGCCGTAACGCACAACCTTCAACGAAGGTACGCCCATTCATGCATGTCTCCACAGAAGATGCTCTAGCTGAGAATCGAACGGGACAACGTCTTGCTGTGAGGCGACAACGTTACCGCAGCACCACCACTGCGGACCTATATCCTCCTAGTTGAAGGTATAAATGCATTCCAAGCCTCACCCCAAGCTGGAAGTGGTAACTGCACCAAAGCTTACACTAAAGTCCTGTACAATCACTTGCATGTGTATAAACTTGGCTGTACCAGAAAGAATCAAAGCCAGAACTCCAAATAAAAACAAGCTGCCATGGTGGACATTCAGCATCAATAAACTTTACAATAAACACAAAAAGGTGCTGTCCAGGAAAACAAAGCAAGCCTCAACAATGGAAAAGCACTCTCCTCAAACTCAACAGGCAAATAAGATAACTTATCAAATCCTTTAAGGGCTCCTTTGAGAGAAACTTAGCAAGCACAGCCTAGGGTAACCATAAGGCCTTTTACAGCTACATATGAAGCCTAAAAGGTAAGACCTAAGCATGTGCAGAACTAGTGATCAACAGTATCACACACATTGCCCCCTCAAAGATAGCAAACCTGCTAGTGGATAGGTTTGGCAAAATTTTCACTCCCTTATTTCCTTCTAACTTATCACAAACCTTCCCCCAAACTTCCTTCCCACTCTACATACCAGAACAGCAGGTCCTCAAAGCTTTGTCCAATGCAAGCAGGTCCTCAAAGCTTTGTCCAAGGCAAAAAACACAGCCTCTGTAAGACCAGACGACATCCCATGCTGTCTTTTAAACAGGCTAAAAGATGAACTAACATCACCATTAAGTACACTTTTCAATCATAGCCTAACCACAGAATTTTTCCTGCAGAATGGAGAACAGCAACGGTTATTCCCCTCCACAAAGGTGGCCTAGCAACAGACCCAGGGAATTACAGACCTATAAGTCTGATCAGTCTCATATGTAAGGTCATGGAACATATCATTATGGACCTCTTAAATAAAGACATAGGCGACCTCCAAACCCTGTATCCTACCCAATTTGGCTTCATCAAGGGCAGATCCTGACTGGTAAATCTGGTGGACTTCTTTGAAAATGTGACCAGGGCCACGAACAAGGGCAGATCTGTGCACACAGCATACCTCAACTTGACAAAGGCTTTTGACATGATCCCACATTCAGGCATTACTGATAAACTTAGCAAACTGAATGTAAATCCCTTTGTTGTAAGATGGGTTGCCAACTGGATCACAAACTAACAAAATGGGTGACTCCACATCAGCCAGTAAACCCATTACCATCAGGGTGCCACAGTTGTCAGTGCAGGGCTCCCTACTGTTTGGTATGTACTTCTCAGAAGTTTAGGTCAAAAGTAAGTGGTTGTGACTGACCAAGTTTGCAGATAACTGGAAACTAGGTGCAGTGACTGAATTCCCAAATTATGTCAATATACTCCAGGAGGGTCTCATGCCGACCAATGACTGGTGTATTAGTCATGGTCTCGAACTGGATACACAGAAATGCATCATCATTTCCTTCGGCACAAACACTATCAAATCAGCAACAATACCCTAAGTACCTAAGAAGTGGTAAGGGACCTGCAATCACAAGGTGACTGCAACCTTAACTTCAACCATCGTATGTCTACTGTAGTAAGGAATGCTTTCTACATAGCACACTTGAATAGCAAAAGGCACTGCCTCAAGAGCAAAAGAGGTCATAACCCCTCCATACTCGGCACTAATCCGGCCCATAATTGAGTATAATGTTCCGTTCGGCATGTACAGTACAAAGCGCATGCAGCAATTGGAGAGACCTCAAAGGTTTCTAACAAAGAAGATCAAGAAGCTCCAGCATGTGCCTTACACAAACCGACTAAAGTCACTGTACTCCATGTCATATAGATGCCTTAGGGGAGATTTATGCCTGGCCTACAGAGCAATCTAAGACCCAAACCTAATGAACTTGCTGGATATATGTAAATCAAATGGGACTAGGGCTACCCATTCCAGGGACCTAAATATGGCCTGCAATTTAAATAGAACATGCTGGAGAGACAAATTTATTTCCCAGTAACTGCCATGTCTTTGGAACAGGCTACCAATTCACGTGAAACAGAGCACCTCTATGACACTGCTCAAGACGAACCTGTACGAGTGGGTGGGGCACCATAAATTCCTACCAACGATAGCACCCACAACCATCCTGGACATGGTCAGTCATCAACAAATGCAGTCTTGGGTATTGACTAGCATTTTCATTGTATTACATTGGGATGAAACGGCTAGGCTTAAAATGACTTCCGTGTCGATAGCCTAGTAATCTCCTATGATCCTATCCTATGATCCTAAACTGGGTGATATTTTTAACTCTTTTTAAATGATTTTCATTAAAATTTAGGATGCAGCTGTTCCTTTTGCTATGACAGAACAATTTAAAAATATACTTAATTGGTACAGTACAATTAACTAAGAGTTTCATGAGAATGTGTCAATTATTTTGTAAAAACAGTTCTTTTTAAATTGAGACCAAAGTAAAGAGTGAATGATAAGGTTACATTTTTTTTGTAAATGGTCAGCAGTATATTGCAATTAATGCAGATTTTTTATTATATTATTTCTTAGCATATTTTTATTGCAGCAGTTTTCACATATTGTTTTTATGTTAACAAAACTTAGATGTGTCCTAAAAAGACAAAACAGTAGGGTGTATCAGAGATATATTAAATAAGTATAGTAATAGTTCATGTTACATTTTCTGGAAAATAGTGTGGGGCGTTGTTTAATGTTTGTGGTATGGAAACCTAACTAATGAAAAGTGAGTCTATATGGTAAGCAAACTTCATTGTCAAAGTAAATGTCTAAAACTCCTGGGTATTGGTATAATGGTTAAGGTGTTTACCTAGTAAACCCAGGGTATAGGTTCATAGGTTCATAGGTAAGTACTAGGCTATCTGCCCATGGGCATTTATAAGCCTAGCCACAGAGTGATGGCTTTCGCCTCCCCATTAGATTAGTAACCTGGGCCTCTGTCAACAAGGCTCCTGAAGTTATCCCAGGGTAGAACTTATGATTACCCATATACTCATAAAGATTTCTCTTGAAGAGGGTCAGAGAGGAGCTCTGTCGAATATGGATTGGGATTCTATTCCAGAGTTAGGGGAGTCGCTGGGACAGGAATCTATCCCTTCAACATGTCCTGTTTATTGTTGTACATAGGTTAAGTATCTAGAACGAGTGGTTCTATTCTTACCTTTGGAAGGGAAACTGGCTAGGCTTACAGAGGCAGTGAGCCTAGTAATTACCTATGAACCTAAAAATATCAGTTTAGCATAAGTTCCATACCTAAACATGATAGGATGAATTATGATCAGTATATTTAGACTGATTAAAGTCTTACTATAAATTAAATATTTATATTGCTGGCTCAATACACACATTGTTGCATGTTAAAATTAGTGAAAGTTATACACTCAAGCATTTTAATGCATTTTTGTTTTTACTATAACTTTGTTCTTATCAGATTCAGATTTGCTGTTCTATTATTTACAAAAAAATGTTTTATTAAAAACATTGCTTGACTCAGCTAAAGTAGTAGTAGTAACATGCTTTGCAGGTATACATCCAAATGCTGACCATAGTCTACTGACCAGTTCCTCTCCACGAATATCTTTCTGCCGCAAGAAATCCAAAAGCCTGTGTACTTCGTGTTACAACTCATGCAGTGTGTATAAATAACAGTTTACACAAAGCCAGAGATAGTCATAAAACAACAGACATCCTAGCCATTTCATAAATTTAGGATAAACTCTCAGTTAAAACTCTTACTTATAATCCTCTGTGACTGGAAAACAAGTACCACAGAATTCCTGGAATAAGAAGCAAAAGAGACGTGTCACTAACTGACATCTGTCAAAACCTAGATGATGAGAATAGTAATGTGACTGCTCTGTCTGTAAAACCGTAATGAGCCTCCATTTCAAGGTGTCTGTTTTTTCAACCTACACCTCCAGCCTTCCTAGCCTAATGCATTTCAATCCATAATAATATCACTTCAACTCTGTATTCAAAATAAGAATTATATTTTGCTTCATAATTTCATCACAGACTACATGAACACCTTGCTCTCTTTACTACATTTATCACAAACTATAATATATTTTTTAACAATCTCTTTATAAACTTTTCTTAAATGACATTTCCATTGAGTTCAATACCAAGAACAAACATATCAAAAAGAAAAAACAGATACAGATAGATAATGTTATATACAATGAAATGTAATAGAGTGACAGATTGGTGTTATCACATATGATTAGCAAAAAGTTGAGAAAAATATTAAATCATTCCATAAACCATATACATATATACATATGTACTGCTTTCCAGTAAAAACGCAACCGATATAATGACATTGTTAGTGTACTCGGTATGTAGTGATTACCACTGGGGATGTGTAAGATTAAGCAGGGTTATACCAAGTAGCCCAAAATTTTAGTGATAATAAAGAAAATGGTGGAGGGGGGACAAGTTGTAGGATAAAAATACATTTTTATTCTTTAATAATTAGAAATTGTTCCAAAATTCAACAAAATGTCTGTTTCACTTTTAAGTATGCATTAAGAATCTGTGTGCTATGTATCTAATAGCTGTTTGTCTGAGTCCATTCAAAGGCAGCTGAGTTCTGTCTTTCCATTTCAGTGTAATGTAATATTTTATAAGTGTGAACAGTGTAATTAATATTTTTTCTTGTTGTTTATTTAGCTTCAAAGGGGGAACATGTAACAGGGCAAATTTCCAGGACAATGTAGATTTCTCATTCTCATTTTGGTTAAATAAACTTTAATATTAATACAGAGTCAGACCTTGCATTAGGTATACCAACTACACTTGTCAGGATGCAGTGGTACTATTACAATAATCATAAATAATGTAGAGAAACTGCAATTCCTATGCATACCATTCATATGCAGTTCCAGTATTTATAATGTGTTCAACAATTTAACCATCAGGTTTCATTACTAGTCATCACTTCCCCCACAAAATTATTTATATACTTTGGGCAGAAGATCTATATAGCCTAGACATTGCCTCAACTTCCTCTGACTTTAATAGAAGACTAACAGACTTACAGATGAAGTCTTTTTTTAACAACACTCAAAGCAAACATCATGCTGAGATTGCAAAACAAAACTAAAGCATAGAGCTAAAACTTATCACTGGTAGAAAACAAGCAATTCAAACATGCCATAGTAACTTCTCACATTATGCCATCAATTTACCAAATTGAAATGGAACTTGTGAAATTAAGAACAAAAATTGCTTTTGTTAGTAAAGCAAGAAGACATTCTCAGACATCCAAGAGAACTGTATTGTGAAATTATGTAAAGTCATATCTGCAAGCCACAAAGTGAAGAACCAGTAGAGAACTGCTGTGTATGGAATCTTTAAAACATGCATACAAAATTGTATATTTGTCACTGGAGGAAAAAATAAATATTCATATAATTTTCTTCTCAATACCAGTCAAAGCATTTCATAACCATTCCTCCCTTTCTTTTAAACAAAAAAAATATGCCTGTTACTAGACAATCAATCTGAGTAGCAGTCCAGCTAGTAATGATCTTCACTCAAAAACTGTCCACAAACTTCATAGCTAAATTTCACATTCACTTAATAAACTGGCTTTTGTTTTATGAAATTATTGATAATATGATAACCTGCTGCAATAGCTTCAAACAGATCCATTTCTGGCCTCCCCCCACGTTTGGCAAGAGGCAAAAATATTGGTCAGTAATCAGAAACAAGACTTCCTAAACAAATGTGTCAGAATCTCATATGAACAGTTTGGATTATGATCCAGGTTTAGTATGGTTACTGTCATATGGTCAGTCCATGACATAATCTTAAGTGCCATAAACAAAAGATAATATGTCTGGCATGGTTTTCCAACAAAATATTTGACACTATAGATCAGGTATTTATTTTAAATCAATGCAAGTGAAATGTATACAAATAAATGGTATTCCCAACATCAGTTCAAAATAATCCACAATAATTCATAATACCAGTATGCCCTCCTAATGGACTTGACAGGTATTTTAAATAGCTTATTCTCCCCCATTTTCTCTCCTCTGAGTACTGATAAAGCTGACATCCTGGTCTTTGTACTCCTGACTCCACAGACTATAAAAGGAAAATAATGTATCTATACTGAAATATACTGACTCCCACGGTACAGTCAAAGAGCAAATTTATGAACTCCTTCAATGAGTCAAGATGTTAGATTCTACTCTTTCCTCTGTTCTTCCTCTCCTATTAACTCTGTTACAAATATAGCAATGCAGAAAGGAAAAGCCTGAAATAAATTAATTATTTTCCGGAGGTATGTGCAAACATTGTTATGCTCATAATTTAAATGTGTTCTTCAAATCTTTACCCTAGGTCTACCAATAAAACAAAATCCTTCAAGCCTCTTTTATCAGTATTTGCTGTTTGTTTTCCCTCTGTGTGCCATAAACATCAAAGTACTGCTCTGTCCAAGGCCAAATGATTCATAATAAAGAAATGTCATGCTTTTTTCTGACATCCCTCAATCACTAAATATTTTACTAACTTAGAACATTGGCATTAGTACCTAAAAAAAGTAATTATTATTCATCACTGATAGTATATTTTTATGCTCACCTGACCTGGCCAAGTCTTTTGTATTCTCCTACTTAAGCCAACTTTTTGTAGAAGCATGTGCTGCAAACTTACCTTTGTCACCTGCATGGTGCAATACTCTTATTAACACCTTTTAGGGCAAAGGTTCAAGAAAATATTGATGTTTCTTGATTTGATATATCTAATGTAGGCTTCACTTTGCAAAGGATCTTGGAGTCAGATCATTTAGAATATTCTTTGCTATTATTATCATGCATGGAAGCACCCACTAAGGATGTTATCAATTAATGGACCCATGTTTTCTATATCAAAACTAATATTTCATGTTTTGTGCACCAAAAAAGGTAATCCTGATTTAATCAGCATTTGTGAATATTTAATATTATACAAAAATGTAATGGTCTTATGATACCTAGTGGTTTACTTTAGTATAAAATAAGGTAGCTGTGAGTCCTAGGACACTCTCTGTAATGATGATGTTATATCAGAGGGCCGAGAGGAAACCACATAGTAATTCAAAGTAACTCAGTTAGCTGGGTTACACAGAAATCCACTATATACCCTAAACAATGTTAGAAAACAGCAATAAGGAATTGATGTCACATGTTGCCAGAACTGCAGACAGGATCACATCACGCATCTGAGTAAAAATCCAAAATTCTTCTCCCAAAGGCACGGCGTGCTAAGTAAATAGTACTGATTTGCACAGGAATGACAACAATTCAGACTGACTTTATGAGCAGATGGTAAAAAGTTAGCAAATTTTACAAGTAGAATAGTATTTTCAAACGCAGAACTTTCACCTCAGCATTTGAGGAAAAATAATGGGTAACATCAACTCCTCTAATGCCATTTCCAGACAGTTATGAATATCAGTTTTTCCCCTATGCACTGTTGTGTTTATTGTTTGCCTTTTTTCTGTACAGACCTTTTAAGTACTTCTGGGTTTACTTCTGATTTGAATGACAGTGTAGCATATGATTCGGATGTGCTGCTGTATCCACTAGGGTAGCGCTTTTCCACTACATACACTAAAGAGTTAGTCTGAGTTGTACAATACAAGATCACATGTTCACTTGCAATACTCCTCAAGTCTGAAGAATATTGCTACCTCTTCAAGAAACATCAATTCAACTACTCTTCCAGAAGACTGCTTTCAACTCATTGGGCCGTACCGTAATTACTTAAAATTAGCTTCCATATGAGGTCTGATTCACAGCAGACCTTAATTCCTTTAAAAACAAACATCTCTTCATCTACTATTATACATAAACAAAACAATGTAAATCTATTCTAATCAAAATTTTTTCACAATTAGTTTCAAGGCAGTTTTATCCCTTTGTTTTGTCAGAACCTAAATATTTGTTATCCCCAACAATGCAACTACAGTCTTACTTTATGTCATTAAACTCCTTCTCAGGAGACCCTAACTCTGACGACTGACAAATAAATTATCAATGTGAGTAACATCATTTACTGTCAGGCATATTTAATCTGTGTTTTTGTTCTGTGCTGAACACAATTTACCAGTTATTTGTAAACCAATAAGCCCATTTTGGATTACTCTGTCTGCTGAGAAATGTCATTAATATATTTATACAATACCATACATTTTATAGCTTCATTAACATGTGTGTACACTTTGCAATAAGTCCAAATATTTAGTTGCTGTTAGAGTAATGAGCTTGTTGAATATTCACGATGTTAAGCAAGCCTATAAACTCAGCAATACCTGCTCTTGGCGCAAACATAGTAATCAACCATGTGCAGTCAACATAATACAAGGCAAGGACAACTTGAAAGAAAGAATTAGGAGGCAGGGGAACCTAAATGAGGAAACTGTACTCAGATATAATTAGAGTAGTTTATAAACAGCAGTATTTAAATACATATTTTTATTTATACAAGTAACCCTGTTCACTTAGTGACACGACATTATTAAAAAGAAATGGTGACTGAATGTGAGAGGGGCACAAAGCTACAGTGTGACAAAGTGGAGTAAATGTGATAAATCATTTTAAAATGCTGAGTTGAGATAACAGCTAGCAAGAACAGTTGATAGACTGGGGGATATTGCATTTACTGCAGCTATTGCATATAAGGTGGGTATCCAGAAATTAATCTCCCATAATCCACAGTATACTGTATTCCCCATCTATCTTGTAAAAACAAAAATAAATAAACCCTGCAGCTGATGTCTCTTGCACTTCAGAAATGGATATTTTTTGGCTATCAGTTGTCACTTCTAACCATGGAAATGGTACTGTAAATTCAGTGTAAATTTAGACATGTATTAGGCAAACATATGTTGTATAGTAATATAAATTCTAAATGTTAGTACAAATACAGTCATAAAACCTAAATGTACAGTTGCCACTATACAAGTTCTGTGGCATGCTCACTGTAGTGGCAGTGGTCAGAAAAGCCTTTTGCTTGATTCATTTCATAAGTAAAGGGATTCTATCCAGGAAAAAAGGAGGTTATTATCTCTCTATACTCCTCCCTCAATAGACCAGTAATTGAGTATAATGTCCCATTTTCTATGTACCTCTCCAAACATCTGCACCAACTGGAAAAGTCACTGAAATACTTCACAAAGAGAATCTATGGCCTCCAACACTTGTCCTATGTGGACAGGCTTAAATCACAGTCACTCTATTAGGTATCGTACAGATTACCCAGGGGTGATCTGTGTCTCACCTACAAGGCAATCTCAGACCTTGCCCTACTAGAGATGCTCCATATCCATAAGTCTAACTTTTCATGCATTACCCACTCGAAAGGCCTGAATCTGATATGCAACATCAACAAAACCTGCTGGAGAGGGACAGGTTTGTCTCCCAGAGGCTTCCCCATCTCTGGAATAGACTTCCCATCCATGTCACCATGTCAAACAGAGTATCATGCTGACCTTCTTTAAGCACAACCTTGATGAGTGGATGGGAAACCACAAATTTGTTCCAGAGGTTCCACCTGTGTCCCTCACTGACAGCGGTGACAGGTGCTGACTGAGGTTTCTTTTTGGGGATAGACTCTTGGCTAAGCTTTTACAGACCCCAGGCCTATTAGCCTAGTAACTTCTTATGATCCTATGATCCTACATATGGTGTACCATTTGTCTAACTATAGCAGATGTGACACACATACATACAAAATGCAAAATGGGTCATGGCAATATATCATATGTAAACATATCCATAAATTAAGGTACAACTCAAGTGTAGTCAGTCCCCTGACAAACAGGCTGTGTTCCTGAATGTCATGTTGTATATCAATATGTATACGTTGTATTTATGTGTATATCATAAATTTCTAGATAACCCTCAAAAAACTTGGAAAAATAAAAATCCATGCCAGCATTATGCCATTAATACATTAGTTAGTGGGCAAATGTAGCAAATGTCAGGCTATAATTATTTATGTCTATAATGCATTTGTGTTACTGTAATCAAAAATATGACATGTATCCTTCCTGGTACAAGTGCCACACCATACATGCTGACTTAAGTAAGTGTATTAAAGGAAAGTTATGAATGCATTATATTATGACTGATATTTAGCCCTGAAGTGAGCCTTGTTAAAATCATTAGTAAGAACTGTATGTTATTACTGTACTATATATCACATCCAGGTGAAACATTGATGTATATTACTAAGCATTGTGCTGAAGATTTACATTGCATATACACCAAAGGTACCCTGGCCTGTGACTAATGTTGTTATCCACTGCCAGTAGGAGACTAAGTGCATTAGGTAGACATTGGCAAAGCCAACATTCCAGAGGCCAATTCATTTAAGTCCTGACAAAGAACAACAAATGTCAACAAATATCTTATGACATTGATAAATTATTGGTCTCTGTACTAAATGGTTCACATCTACTGTATCATTATCCTGGGCACATTCACAAGGGATTACAGATAGACTAAAATAGAATCAAATACCCATCACACTCCACAAGAAAGTATCATAACACAGGCCCATGTACACTTTGTGATGATTTTTCAAGATGGTACACATTAAGAAATGTTGTATAAGCCCTCATCTCCTGTAAATCTCCTGACTGTGAACAAAAGAATGACATTATCATGTATATGCTTTTATGAAGACATATAGTACAGATCATTATTATTATAAGGGAAATAAATAATGTCTGTGGGCATTCACTGACATATTCAGCATTTCTATCTTGTCAGACTCAAGCACATACTGAGGGCAGACCACAGAGAGAGGTGTATCAACCATTGACTCCCCAGAAAGAGGCATATCTGATGTGTCATGAAAGACACACGTGAAAGGATTCCATTACTATCTTATTGTAATGGATATGATCTCATGTGTCTTGAAGAACACCCCTTAAAGGATTACTTCAATATCCTATTGTAATGGGTGTGATCTGATGTGTCATGAAGAACACACTTTAAAGGATTAGATCACTATCCTACTTTAATAGTGTGGTTCCCCTAACATGGAGGGAGAGATCTAAAAAAAAATGTGTCTCTCTTACAGTGCCATATCTACATTCTTTACATAAGCCATTCTTGTCTGTTAAAGCTGTTGGACATACAGACAGATGTTACCAGATTCAAACCCCTCCCAATCATGCCACAAACACTGTACAGCTGTGTTTAAACTGTGTCTGTCAGAGGAGATGACAATGAAAACTGTCACAAGTAACACATATCAAGGTGTGAAGTAAAAAACGGCTTTTGATGTTAATTTTTCTAATACAAATTTGAGTGATGAAAAGGAGGTAGCCATGTTAATGTTCACACAACTGTAAGCTGTTCAGTATCACTGTTGGTTGGCTAAGCTACCATTTTCTGTCCCTATTATTTTGTACACATAACATTCTAGATTCAAATCTCAGTCAATCTGATATAGAAATGCTATGCAAGTCAGTATTAAATTCATGTGCCACAGGAGCAATTTAACCACAAGAATCACAGAACACCTATTTGACGGCTATGAAATCCCCACTGTATTGAAAGGTGTCTGTCCAACACACAAGTGGATAGAAATAACTTTATGCAATCTTGTATGTGTCACATCAGTGCACTTACATAATGTTGCGCTTTCCTGGACCTGAATAGCTGCCCATGTAAGTCCGTAAGCTAACAAAATGTGCATTAACCAAATGTACCACAGGCAAAATTATACCACAGCAGTGAGAAAGAATATATGTGAAGTCATAACATTATATTGTTTTGTTGCAAAGCAGTTGTTTGAGGTAAAAGTTATGGGTGAAGACTCTCCCACTGTGGTTGTCCACATTTCAACTATGGTGGATGTCATTCATGCATAGTAGTACACTGACCCTATTCATTCACTGCAGGGTTCAAATACCTACCTATGTGACTACATAAGCTTCATGTTGTTGTGTAGAATGAATGTGCCACAGCAGAAATCTTACTATAATTATAAGATAGTGTACATTTGTAGGCATTATGTCATTTCATTGCTGCAAGGCATATGTGTGCCTGTAATTTGTTTAAAAGAGTGGTGCAATCTGTCTCCTATTAACAAAATATTGCATGATGCTAGGTGTATACAAACACATGTGTTGCATAAAGCAGTCATCACTGTGACAGTAGAATCATAATCATGTACAATACGTAGACAATCATGGATTCAAATTCATGGCTTATTATGGCAACACACTGCAGAACTATGTACCATTTCCTCACACCACAGGAGAAAATGTACTACTAGATTTTGGAAACCCACATTTCAACTAATTGTATCATCAGTGTTCAACAAAGGAGTTGTCTGTGCTAAAATCGATAGAACACGTTGAAAGGAAAATCTCCAGTTATACATGTACACATTGGATATGTGGGTGACAGCATTGTTACATATATGTACATTCACAGTGATACAATTGAGTCTAAGGAGTCATGTCTGGTTTTGAACCAATGACCTAACTGAGATCACAAGCCAGAGTACATTGGATTGAATCACACATGCTACATGAACTGTTTGTTTAGTACAGTGATGTCTCTGCTAAAAGAGAATGAAAGTGGTAAGAAAACCCACTAACACTGTACAGCTGCACCTAACTATCAAGGTTACACGCTGTAGAGTACACTGTATCAACGGCCAATACCACATGAAATCTGATAACTGTTATGAGATAGTGCACTTTTAAAAGCATTTATCTTATCAGTTTGCCTAGGGATGTTTGAAATTGATAGGGAAGCTCCCTTCCAGTGTAAATAATGCTCCTAAATGGATGTGTACACAATGGATCTTATGACAAAACCAATTCTACATGACAGTACTGACATATACACACAGTCATACTATGTAAGCAATATGGGACTCAAACAATCTACCCATCTAGTTGTCCAAGCCAAAGAACACAGTATCAACAGGAAGCACCTCAAGAAAAGTCAGATTACAATAATGAGACTGTGCACATTTGAAAATTTGACATCACTGTGTTACATGGAATGCGTAGACCACTTTATCAGAAAAGAATTTGAATCTGCCACACTTCATCCATTTTTGTATTTTCTCCAACAATACACCCCCCCCCAACTCTGTCTCATTAAAGGAACACTGGTAGCAACATCCACATTTAGATGTCAAATAAGAGGAATTAATAGATATTTTCAAAGTTTTTTCCAAGATCCTTTTAATGCATGGTCTATTTTGAAAGTAAAAGTGGGGAGGGTGATTAAAATGTCCTTTTAACTGGTTGTCACACTGCAATATAGACCAATTTTTACAAAAAAAATCTGCAGATGTCATAGGCATCCAGAGAGTAATGCAAAATCATATTAGTAAAATGGCAGAGATTACAATCGATGTTTACCCCATCCACAAGCAAACCTTGGTTCTGTAGTCATATTTTGATAATAGGGGCATATTTATTATTTCTCTCAAGTAAAACTTGGGCATGAAGTTCATCAAGAAATGAAGATGGATAGCCTGGATCCAGGAACATTAGTTTTAACTTGTCACATTGGTCATTCCATACACGATCATCAGAAGTAAGCCAAAATATTCTAATAAATTGGCTTTTAACAATGGCTTTCTTCTGATGCAAAGGGTGGCAGCTTGTGACGTGTAAAAAAGGTCTAAAATTTGGTAGTCATGCACCTTAACCTCTGTGCTGTCAGGCGGGGGAACAGACACAAACACACACTCATAGCATTTATGCAGTTCTGGATCTGATCCACCTGCCTGTCTTGATATCAAATGCAAACTCCACAGCAGAAGTCTGACTTCTAGAGTGAGAGAGTGCCCTTTTGAAAGGATGACCTGATCAGTGTGTTGTAGAAAAGATGTTTATGGTAAACGTGTGATGGTGTGAAGGGGGAATCCTATCCTAGTTTAAATGTTTCTTCTGAATGATAATGGACACAGCACATCTGTTATTAAAGCCATAACTGAACCTGGATCCACACACAAAAACACACGTTCATGTCTTGCATTCAAACCACCTACATATCTAACTACATAGTCTAAAGGGTACACTATCAAATCCAAACACCACTGGAGAAGTTGACTTTAACAGTGAAAGAGTGCAGTTTTGAAAGGATGACCTCACCAGTGTGTTGTAGAGAAGATGTTTATAGCAAAAGTGGGATAAAGTGATAGGAGAGTCCTCCTTCAACTTCAAATGTTTATCCTGAGTGGGTAGTGGATACAGAACATGTGTTTTTGAAACCATACTTACCTGTAACTAGAGCCACACAAACACAGGTTCACTACTGTTGGATTTGAGTCACCTACCTATCTTGTTACACAGTCTAGAAAACACAGTATGAAATGCAAATGTCACAGAAAAAGTCTAACTTCTATAGTGAGAGAGTGCACTTTTAGAAAGATGACCTCATCAGTGTGTTGTGGAGATGTTTGTGATAAAACTGGAAGAATTTGATGGAGAATTACTCTTCCTGAGTGGAAGTTGGACAGTCCAGTCATGTATTCACTGTTTGAGTGGATACATAACAGTACAGGCAAACACGCACACACACACACACACACACACACACACACACACACACACACACACACACACACACACACACACACACTCACACACACACACACAGTCATGATACTCAGGACTGTATTCAAACTGCTACCTATCTGTTTACACAGTCTAGAGAACACAGTACTACTCACAAGTGCCACAGAGTCTGAATTTATTTGTATGTTAATGCACATTTCTAAGGTTTGCTACATAAATGTGTTGCAGAGAAGCTAGTGTGCATCGCAAGTTTGGTAGAAAAGGCACATATCATGACAGGCAGAAGTACCAGCAATGTGCTGATTACAAGTAATTGTATACGGCTCAGACAACTTACCTATCCTGTCATTCATGTGCAGTGCTGTTGTGTGAATGATATGCTCCTGTTTCACAGTATGGTGTTTTGGTGACAACATACCTCTCAACTGTCCAGATTTCCACAAAATGCCCATATTTATGCCTCATATTTTTGGCCTATTCCTCATAAAAATTTGTCATTTTCTGGATTTTTTGTGGCAGATCAGTAAAGACGGAATTCACTAAATAATGATAGATATTTGCGTTTCAGACTTCATATCCTTCAGAAAATTCAAGTAAACACAATAATTTTTATTCTAGCAACTTTTTAAGTTTATAAGAACAATATTTAAAATTTGTCCCTATTTTTGGGGCTTTGTTCTTTCATTATTTTTGTCTTTGTCCAGATTTTTTGTGCTAAGAGGTTGAGAGCTATGGGTGAAATTTTACTTGCAAAATAGTGGATTGACAACCAAGCATTCATGAGTGTGCAGCTATTCAAACAGTAATCATTTGATGTGCCATTTTCAATGTATTTGCTTATGTCTGGACAGTGTGCAGTATAAATACAAATAGACAGATAAAAATACGACACTGCACTGCTGAAAACCACAGATAAATCATGTGTGAAAGATTCTACTGCATTGTGCATCATTTTCAAGAGTAAGTGTTGGAGTGTAGGCATAACTTTACAGAATGAAATGTTCAGTTATCACAGTGAAATCAGCATGTCTTGAGTACAGCATCCCATTACCACATACAGAGGTAATGCGAGACTCTCACATTACTTTCTTTTTGTCAAAATTGCTCCCTGAAGTGCACCGTTGACAGGCTATTTGTGCAGCTGATGACACAGTATCAGTGTAATTATATCTTGAGGTGTTGAACTTAGAATGGGAATTAGCAGTAGTCTGTGGTGCTCTGTGCCAACCTTCATGCAGATAAGCAGTATACACATACAACCATGTCTGAATCTGATGGAAAACAGAACAGATGTGTTATGTTAATGTTTTATTTGTCATGATTTACATATTTGTCATGATACCTGCAGTACATTGCTCATTATGTGGATGATACAGGTGTATAGCTAAGACAGTGACTGTCCATTAATTTGAGGCATAACTGTTGTTATGCAGTTGTATGTGTTTCTGTGATGTGAATGAATAACAAAAGTCAATATATCTGATAACAGACATGTATGTGAAATAATTAATATACTTCATAATATGAAGAAACAACAGAAATGAAACCACATTGATTCTATCACCTTAATTGTATATAGCAGTGATGTTGTCCACATCTGGATATTGTACTATTCTTATAAACACATAAATTATGTCCTGCAGTAATTTATGGGAAGATATGAGCATTTTGTGAATGGTTGTAAAACACATATGGAACCAAGCATGTAAGTATTGCTGGAAGCCCCAGATTGTGAAATCACTATGAAACAAGCAATTTTGTGGGGAGCATGCTTTGTAGGGGTCCCCTTCAGATCATAGAATGTTTAAAATCTCAACTTTCATATGGCCGAGACCATATGATTGAACTTTTAAAGGTTTGAACGGTCTGAATGGAGATCTCCATACAGTGCGGAACAGGAAGATTTCCCTTTTCCGCAATGTAGTGCGATTTCAGAGTTGATATATTTAAATAACGGAGAGTGGGAGGGTGCAGCCCCCATGTGGAGGGGTGCAGGGGAGCTTGACCCCCCTGCTAGAAATGTTTATTTTATTTATTTTTTTTGTTTTATTTTTTTTTAAGATGTTCGAACTTTCAAATGTTCGATCATATGGTCTCGGCCATATGAAAGTCGAACATTTGAAAGTTCGATCATGTAAAGTAGACCTACTTCATAGCACTGCTTGCAGATGCAACATCCCATGTGGTGTACATTCAGTTATGCAGTCTGTTCGATATGTGATAATAACTGTCTCCTCGCAGTGCTGTCAGCCTGTCTTTACATACCACAGTGAGGCTAAGCAAAGGGGCAAAACACTGATGCAGCTGAAGGAAAAATCAGGCAAGATTTTGCCATAAGCAGAGTGCTGCCACTTCCCATAGTCACAGGCGCTGCTCATCCTGAGACAATGTGTAAATGCTGAGGAGGAACACAGATGAGACAGAAGCAGTGGGAAGACAGAGACATTTGGAGATGAATAGAGACATACAAAGAGATTTGTTTGTTTATGGGACATTTCTGTACATCTTTGTGGTATATTACACTTAAGGTTGCCATCATGATTATTCTGTCAGGCTCTGTACATACAAACGCAAAAAAATATTGTCTGACCAAAGCTAAAACATAGGAACAATTATTAAATACTGCCTTTATAAACTTACAAATTCGCTTGGATAATAGGATTTCTGTAAGCAAGCATTTTCTGAACTGTATAAATCCTGAACATCAAATGCATGGCATTGACTAATGACTTCAGTCCTCAATGATTTGTTAGAAACTCATAAATTTTCTGATGAGCACAACAAAAATTAAGATGCAGAAATGTGGATATCCTTTGATAATCTGTACACTTTATTACTATTTCTCTGTACAATAACGTTTCCAATATGGATCAAGAAGAGTTTGGAGACTAGAAACATGATGAGTACATAAGGAGGGTAGTGGTGGGTTTACGACATATGTAGCATACAATTACACACATACTGTTAATGTAGGACCACATTACATAATTGCATGGCATACTTTTGGATTCAAACCCTTGACAGTCTAGTAAAAAACACGTAGAGACCAAAGGATTATCTGAGCTTACCTCACAGAAACTCAAAACTTCATTATGTTAAAATCACAAATTTTAAGGGTCACTAATATCAGGTTGAAGAAAGGAAGAATGTAGGCATCAGTCTTCATCTCAGTTATGTCAATTTTAACAATCCTTAGGGTGTACATGGCATCCATCAGCCTAACGTATGTAACAGCAAATATCTGACTCTGTAGTACTTTTAGCCTGTTTTGCTCTAGAGCAGTGGATATAACCATATATGCACAGAAGTAACTGCATCACTGTGGTCTAAGGCAAAAACTAACAGTTTTTGCCATAAGAAGTGAACTGCCATATACCATCAGTTAACACTGCTGCTTGGTGCCTGACATTGTGCAAATGCTGAAGACTCAGACTGATAATACAGAGGGGATACAGAGACAGATAGATAGATAGATAGATAGATAGATAGATAGATAGATAGATAGATAGATAGACAGACAGACAGACAGATAGATAGACAGACAGACAGACAGACAGACAGATAGATAGATAGATAGATAGATAGATAGATAGATAGATACATAGGGGGAGGTGGAGGCAGACATAAAACATTTCTGCTTACAGGCCATTACTGGCCATCATTGCTGTGTTTGTTGTCATTATTCTGTCATGCTCTTTACAACAAAGTGTTCCCAATAGGGAGCACGCAGATTAAGACAGAAGCAGGATAATGTTGGGTTAATAAAATATGTAGCCAACAGCTACACACAAAATAGTCATATAAACGTCAGTAAGATGTTGACATAAGTTTGGATTAGAACCCTTGGCACAATGCAAAATGTGGACTATAGTCCTTAACATTATCCCAGTACACTACATAGGAACTCATACTTCCCAAGGTTTAAATCACAGAATTGATGGACAGATTGAAGCAAGGGATAATGCAGGCATAAGGCTACACGTAATGGCAACTGCAAAATCTCATAAGGCAAACATTACATCCAGTAGCCAAGGGCACTCGCAGGCAGGTGCAAGCAGTGGCGTAACTACGTTAGAAGCGCCCTGAGGCAAACTTTTCCTAGGCGCCCTAACATCCCCCCCCCCCCGGGAACCCAAGCCATCGAGATGACTGAAGCCAAATAAATCACATATAGTCACGTTCGCTTGACCTATGACAGTGGCATAAAACACTGAAATCTGGAGACGTGCTATTTCAGCAAAAAGTAAAAAAAAAAAAACAATTATAAAACAGTACATTATATAGATACCAGAATGTGAATTGTACCTCCAGTCATCTAAATAATTCCACATTAAAGAAATATGTAAGATCTGTAACTAATACAGAGGTTGCTGCTAGCTAACAACTTACTATTTCATTGTTTCATCTACAAATAAAGTGCCTGTTCCCTTGAGATATAAATTGCCTATGTTGCATACAAAAAAATAAGCTAGCCTAGTAATATTACAATAGGGAATGGATGGCAAACTGATAACAGGTTCATTCATAGTTACTAGGTATCTCTGCCAAAGAGAACATTCTCAGGACGGCAGCATCCACCCCATTTAAAGGTACAACAGAGTATAGCATCAGCACAGCAATCCATCTACATGCTGGGGGAGTAGAACCCCCAGCTTAGCAAGTATTCTGCCTCTTGTGCTACTAATAACACAAACAGATTTACCATAAGCAACACTAAGCTTCTCTCCCCTGAAGACCTAATCAGCACAAGAAATCTGGAAATAGCCAAAATTTATTGGGAGGGGGGAGAAAAGCCCAAAACCAAGGACACATTTTAAAGAGTGCTTGTATCATCTTAGAAAAGTTGCTAGAATAACATGTGTGTTGTGTTACCATGCATTTCCTGAAAGATAGGAAAATTGAAACTTAAATATATATCATTATTTAGTGAAATCAGTTCTCACTGGATTTGCCAGGAAAACCACAAATTTTAAGAGGAACAGACCAAAAGTATAAGCCAAACATTCCGGACACGGACACGGACACACACACACACACACACACACACACACACACTCTCTCTCCTGCAGCCATTAAAGTAAACTGAAAACACAGTTTGTTAAATAAGTAAGGCACACACTTTCTCCTGCCTGTAAGCCAATATGTACATGAAAGCACATTTTATCCTGTAACTATTAAAAACAAAAGCAGTTTCTCTGTTAAAGCACACACTTTCTTGCTCTGCATGTAAGCCGATATGTACACATTGAAAGCACATTTTCTTCTGCGACTATTAAAAGTAAAACGAAAGCGGTTTCTCATTAAATAAGTGAAGCACAAACTTTCTCTCACCCTGAAGCCAATATGTACATGAAAGCACATTTTCTTCTGCTGCAACTGTTAAAAAAAAGTAAAACGAAAGCAGTTTCTTGTTAAATAAGCAAAGCACACTTTCTTGCCCTGCCTGTAAACCAATATTTACACACTGAAAGCACATGTTCTCCTGCAGACCTGCAGCTGTTAAAACGACAGCAGTTTCTCCTTAAATAAGCAAAGCACAAGCTTTCTCGTCCTGCCTGTAAGCCAATATGTACATGGAAGCACATTTTATTCTGCAACTAAACAAAATAAAGCAGTTTCTCTGTTAAAACACACACTTTCTCGTCCTGCCTGTAAGAAATTTTCTACATGAAAGCACATTTTCTCCTGCTGGCTGCTGCAACTGTTAAAAGTAAAACTAAAGCAGTTTCTCCTTAAATAAGCAAAGCACACTTTCTTGCCCTGCCTGTAAGCCAATATTTACTCACTGAAAGCACATGTTCTTCTGCAGACCTGCAGCTAAGAGTAAAACGACAGCGGTTTCTCCTTAAATAAGCAAAGCACAAGCTTTCTCATCCTGCAGGCTCCATCTGTTAAAGTGAAAGTAAAACTAAAGCAGTTTCTCCTTAAATAAGTAAGGCACACTTTCTCCTGCCTACAACTGTTAAAGTGAAAGTAAAACAAAAGCAGTTTCTCCTTAAATAACCAAAGCACAAGCTTTCTCGTCCTGCCTATAAGCCAATATGTACACAAAAGCACATTTTATCCTGTAACTATTAAAGACAAAAGCAGTTTCTCTGTTAAAGCACACACTTTCTTGCTCTGCCTGTAAGCCGATACATACACATTGAAAGCACATTTTCTTCTGCGACTATCAAAAGTAAAAAAAGCAGTTTCTCATTAAATAAGTGAAGCACACATACACTTTCTCTCATCCTGAAACCAATATACATGAAAGCACATTTTAATCTGCTGAAACTGTTAAAAAAAGTAAAACGAAAGCAGTTTCTTGTTAAATAAGCAAAGCACACACACTTTCTCCCTTGTCTGTAAGCCAATATGTACACTGAAAGCACATTTTCTCCTGTAGACCTGCAACTGTTAAAGCAAAACAAGCACACTTTCTCTGACTCTGTTAAATAAGTCAAGCTCTTCTACCTGCAATGAAAATGTAAATGAAAGCACAGTTTCGCATAATCAAATGTAACCGTTACCTGCCTAGTGTCTACAGCCGTTAAATATGGAAACTGAAACAAAAGCACAGTAATCATAAAAACGTAGCCTGCAGCTTAAATAATTAAAGCTGCAGCAGTTTGTCATATAGATTTACTTTACTGTTTATATTTTACCTGGAGGAGGAGAAGATATGGAATAAATTTTGCGCTCTGCACACACATACCGTTCTGTAGAAGCTGACGTCATCACACACGGCATGCGCGTGATGACATAGGGAGTTATTTAAAAAAAAAAAAAAAAAAAGAAACAAGAAATTCGGAAATTAAAGAGGTATGGCCCCTGTAAAAGCGCCCCCCTGCCACTTGGCGCCCTGAGGCAATTGCCTCACTTCGCCTCGCGTAGTTACGCCACTGAGTGCAAGGGGGTGTACTTGCACCCCCCCTGGAAACGGCTGGCTGAGAAATAAATTTTATTATAATTTTAAAAAAAAAGTTTTTTTTTTTTTTTTAAAGAAAGGGCATTCCTCTTTAAAAACGCCCTTTGCATCCCGTTTTAGGCGCCGGCCCGGAACCATAGGGCGAGGAGGAGGGAAGCACCCACCCACTTTTACAGGTGCAAGACCTGACTCATATGTGTGCCGCATGCTACGTAATTTAAAACACAAAAGTGCGCGGGAAAAAAAATGATGGCATCAGTTCCTGGTAGCCACACTAAGTCAACTCCCATGGGTCGGTAAGCTCCATTTCATTTAATTTCATTTCTATATGCAGACTGAGCTGTGCTCCATTTCATTTCCTTATGCAGAGCTGTACTACGTTTCATTTAAGGGGTGTAAGCTCTGTTTCATTTCATTTCTAAATGCAGACGTTTCATTATGCAGAGCTGTGCTCCGTTTCATTTATGCTGTATGGAATCTTTATTGTACTGAAGCTATTTCGATTCAATTTGTGTACTCTAAAAGTACTCCTGCTTTCTTTCTGTGTGCTGTTAGAGGGTTAGTACCATATCTCATAAATATTGGCTGAAGCAACTATGCTTGTAAATAGTTCACTACCACTCAAACCAAGCAGCTACATGTGTTAAAACAACTAACCTTACAAGCATGTATTGCTTCCGTATACCATTGAGCTGTGGAGGCACCATAGATAAATTAGGCTAGTTTAATTTACTCTTCTCGTTTTTTAAGAAAGGACCCTTGTGAACATGATTTACCTATCAGGGTGACAGTAAAGAAAACTCAATGTATGGTTGGACAGGCATGGCTCATGGACAGTTAAATGCTTATAGTTGTAGTTAGAATTTATATTATTTTAAGCCAGAAAAAGAAAGGGAGATTCCTTTGGAAAGGGTTATATTATCTGTGCATGGTAAACCTGTGTTGTACGTTGCTTTCTCTTATTGTTTACCTAGAACAAATACAAAATATTTTATCTGACAAATACGCTATGACTCTTGCTGTGGAGGGAGTGTTGTTTGTCACAATTCCTGCATCCTCTGAGTCATTATTTTACAAGTGCAGCTCTGAATACTAGAAGCCTGTGTCCCATAAGTTGATTCTTACTTGAGAAGCCTTCACTGTTTCTAAGGCACCTGGTCTTAGCAAGGGGTCAAAAGAGCACAGTGACTCTCTGGTTTTAGCTTTTGGCTAAGTAGGGAGCACATTTAAAGTACAGTGATCTTGGTTTCCATCGCCTAATCAGAATACTTATAGACAATTGTAAGAATGGAAGGTACGCACCGCATGAAATGTAAATGGTTTACATGCAGTTTCCCTTTCACTAACGTTACCTGCTGCAGCACAATTTAGCCTTCTTGCTGTACATGTCAATGTTTATTCATCTAGATTAAACAGACAGGATTTTGCCTCTCAGGAAACTGACTGAGGCTTAGTTATGCGAGTATCCTTTGCCATGCATGGGGAAAGTTAATGATGAGTTGTTAACAGACGTACTTTTAGGCAAGCTGTGAGCTTAATTTTTGCAGAGGTGTATAGCTGTGCTGCAGATCATACATAGTCCATAGTAATACAGAGAATAAGTGAAGTTAATGCTATAAGAATATGTATATATGTATATATGGTTCCCTATCAGAAGCCTGAAACACTATAAGCCTGAAAATCAAAATCCTGAAAACTAAAGCCTGAAAATTCAAAATCCCGATAACCCAAAATCCTGAAAGTCAAAATCCTGAAAACACAAATAATGCTAATATGTCACTATAAAGACACTAATATCTACCAACTGACCCTGACCCTAACCCTAACCCTAAGGTCCGTCACTATTGCACACTCACCTGACCAGCCTAACCCTAACTCACTTAAACCGCCCCTAACCCCAATATTTGTCACTATTGCATACATGCCTAACCTGCGCCCTAACCCTAACTCACTTAAACCACCCCTAACCCTAACATAAAACCAACCGCACACTTACCTGATCCCAACGCATGACCTAACACCACAGGGCTAACAATAGCAAAGCCACAATGACGTCAGTATGTCCATTTTGTGTTTTCAGGATTTTGAGTTTCAGGATTTTGGGCTTTCGGGACTTTGAATTTTCAGGCTTTAGTTTTCAGGATTTTGATTTTCAGGCTTATAATGTTTCAGGCTTCTGATAGGGAACTATATATATATATATATATATATATATATATATATATATATATATATATATATATATTTAATTTATATTAACATGTCACTTCTTTTATGAGCTATCTGCTGAGGTCACATTTGTAATGACGTAGTTACTGTCCCCAGACACTCCTCTTTGTAGCAATGAAAATATACAAATGTGATGTGAATTTATTCAGCAGGTTCTTCATAAAGTACAAGACAGAATCCTTAGCTTAGTGTTTTAAGGTTCCAAGTAATGTATCTGAGAAATTTTTATGAGCAAGAAGGAACAATGTGTATGTATCACTGACAAAATGGAGTGCATGTTAAAACAAAACGTTTCTAAAGCTTAAAATGATATGTCAAAGCTTGATGATAGTAATTTCTTAACTTAGAGGCTGTTTTGAGACATATGGTTAATAAAATCTATTTCTGTATGTCATTGTGAAAGAGTTAGACAGTGTTTATACACACATTCATGAGTGCACTCTGAGCTTAAAAGCAAGTCACTACTCCTCTGTTTCAGTTTGCCAACATATAGTTTCTCCAATTGCAAGCTGGCTAAAAGCAAACCAACACCTTACTTTTTGATGTGGATATGTTTCTGTGGGGGAAAGCCCTCCATACCTTCATGCAGAATGGTTTACTCATCACTCATAATGCAGTAATTTTTGAGATGGTTACTTGGTGAAGAGGGCAAATCCTTACTACTGATCATACTCAACTGAAATTGTGTTTCATCCCACTGCTGTTATTCGAGTAAAAGAATGTTGCTCAACTTTACAAGTTACTATATGCGCAAGTGTGGAGACATGGAAATTGCACTTAAGAGCCTCAAAACACCAAGCTTTTAAAATTGGAAGTAAATGGGATAAACTCGCCAAGTTGGATAGAGCAGTAGCTGTAAAGAGTAACTACCACGTTTTCCATGTGATAATTACTCACTCTTTCCATTCAACTAAGTAAAGCCGAGTGTGCATGTTAATGGAGATAAAGCAATGCGGCAATGACAGGGAAGTAGAGATTTAACCAGTCTTTTACTGTATGAAAGTATTCCCCAGCTGGAATACTGAATATATAGCTCAGTATTTGAAACTGGTTGTAAAACTACATGTAATTAGATAATGTTTTCTTAGCTCGTCATCACTATTTCTTTACCTTTTAACTATCTTTTACTTTTTTGCTTGTATTGCTTGCAGTTTTCCCGAAACCCACACTTTAACCTCTTTTTCCCCAATACCTTAAACCTTACTAAACTTTCATGTCCCCACTATCTCACACCTCAGCATAGTTTCCAGATCGAATAATATTGTTGCTGTCCCACTGCTTTATTTAGGTGTTCATTTAGCATCTTTTTTATTAGTTTTAATGGTGCAGCAGGTAGCACAATTTCCTTTGATGCCTAGAATATGAGAAGCCTGTGGGTTCTGTTGCTCCATAACAGGTGCTTAGATTCATGTGACAGTAATAGCCTGATGCACTTTGACAGGCCGTCATTCAAAGAAGTCCTATCCAACTTGGCATTTACTGAAAAGAGCACGGGAGAGCAGGGACTGTTATTTGCATTATTTACAGAAACAATATATCTCTTCCATTCATTTTTAATTCACACATATAGCCTCAAAAAAAAAAAAAAGAAAAAGAAAAAAAAAATAGCAGAAACGGTGAAAAAAAAAACAAAGAAAAAAAAATAAGGAAGGAAAGACATAATAAAATTATGAGACCAAAACAATGTTTTGAAATTAATTGTATTTATTTGTTCTTTCTTTCCCATCCATCCACAGATGTCAAAAATCTCTTTTAATAATTCATTATTTTCCCACTTCTTACTGCTTCACATGTGCCTTTACACATAAACCATACATAACTCAGCACTGTCACATTGCAGTGAAAGTGCAGTCTAAGTTAAGGTGCTACAAAGGAGAAGACTAAAGAGGAAGAACATTTTTCGAAATAAAAAAAGAAATGTAATTTGCCGTACATGGATTATATAATGGATACAAAAAACGGAGACAGATATTAATTTTCATTGTATTTCACATACATTTTCATTAACTCATTTTTCTCTATTCTATCAAAAGCCTTTTACTCTCTTAAAAACAAAAATTCTCATTCCATTGTTTCCTATTGACCATTACAGCCCATGTCTTCTTTTCACTTATTACTGGTAATTTTTTATGTGACAGCTTTTGTCCCAGGGTTTACATTCTTTTGTTATACACTTTTTCATATGTGTTTATGCTCATTCTGCTTCATATTTTGTTAACTTTCTGTAACATAAAAAATGCCTAGTACATAACCAATACAATTTTTGAAGCCACTCTGTCATGAGTTTTATTTCCCATTTTAGCCATTTCCACTTACTTATAGCTGCAAAACTTTCGCACATATATAGTATAATTAATACAGTCAGGAAGGTGAATCAAATAACTTTTCCATGGTTCTAAAAATGTGTGCAAGGAGCCTATGATTTGAAAACAGCCCAAAGGTAAACTTACCCTGCCACTGGCCAGATGCATTTTCTTTGAATGCGGGTTTCAATGTTGTTTCAGTGAATGTGGGTTTCAAAGGTAGAGAAGTTTTAATGCTAAGTCTCTTTTCATTGTAAAACAATATATTGCTTTGTTTAGGTTTAGTAAATGTCTATCAGTGTTTGTGCTATAAAATTTGAAATAAAAGTTGTAAATGAAATCCAAATATCTGTAATCATTGTAGAAGTAAAGCATAAAACAGTATGCACACTGAGAGATTTGAACAGTGTCTATGACAAATGGGGAGAAATAGCCAAGTAATGGGACACTGGAATGCCTGCATGGGTGGGGCGTGGGGCTGAGTGGGCAGAGGCAGCAGAGGGGGGGCTGCATGGGCGGGGCTTGGGTTTGCACCCCCCCCGCAAAAAATCCTGTGGGCTCCCTTGCCAGTAGCCTAATAAATAAGCAAAAGTAAAAAGTGATGAGACAAAAGGGAGGACAGAGAGGCAGTGAGAGAGATAGAGATATGGAGACAGGGAAAGAGACATACAAAGAGTTTTGTTTATGGGACATGTCCAACCATCTTTATGCTGTGTTTTTCTTAGTTTTTTTTGAAACACCATTCACCATCACTCAGAATTAGTGTGCTTCTGCTCAAATGATGAGAACAAAATGAGAAAGTATGAGCCATTTCTGGCCAAGCGAGTTGTGTGTGATTCTAGTTTTTGACCAGGGCTGCGGCTCATAAAGGTTACCACTAAGTCTCTATTAAGTGTACACTTTATGTAGCCTTTTTGAGTGAACAGAGAGCACAAGTAATGGATTCTTGAATACAGAAAGTTTACACTTATGTGTCTCAGGGCAGATTAAACATGTAAAAAAGGAGTGATTCGACAGTGGTAAAAATGGGGGACAAGCAGAGAGGAGGACATGGGAATGAATAAAGGAATTTGCATGATAGAGGTGGGAGACTATCATAGCTATTCACGTCTTCATTACATAAATGCAGATTTGTAACAGAATTTCATGAATTTAGAGAATCACAACACAAGGATGAGTGACAACAATGAAATAATAGTGTAGAGCCAATTGGTCAAAATCAAGTGCATCAAAAAGACACATAGGAGAAGTTGAAAGCAATGTATGGAGTATAATTATTATTATTTTTTTTTGTGACAGGTGCCCATTTTTCCTTATTTTGTAGAGAGTAAAACGATGAGTAAAAAAGTCACACAGGAAAACCAATTGGTTAAAAACACAAAAAGAAAAATCTAGCAAAGCTAGAATTTCCACTGTGTGATACCTTAAACCTCTTGAATCAGAGGCAACATGGGATATATGTAAATTGTCCTTTTAAGGATATCAGGTGTTTCAGCTTTATTGGTCTAAAAGTGTTCAGAAAAAGAAAAACATCACGGATATTCAGAAATGCCATTTAGCTGAAACACCTGATATCCTTAAAGGGTAATTTACATATATCCCATGTTGCCCCTAATTCAAGAGGTTTAAGGTATCTTATTTTCTAGAGAGTGGATTGTTAAGGAAGTTGCTTGATAATTAGTGGATCAGGTAGGTATGGAAGGTTAGGTAGGAAGCAAAGCCATACAGATCATACAAGACATATATGGATGGTGATAGTACAGAAATTTGGGGAACACCATGATTTGGAATAGGCAGGGGATATTGGAGGCACATTTGCATTCTGCTTGAGCACAGTTAAAATCTAGTCCTCACCCTTAGAACTGTCATCATTGCCTCCTATCTCGCTTTCATGGGTGACTGCTGGATGTGGCATTGATTTTGCAATTCAGTGCTGGACCTTTTCATTGAGGCCTTTATCCATGATGTCCTCAACCATTAGCTACTGATGGGTGATAAAATTGCTACCTCCAGTACTACTCCTGGCAGGTACCTCTGCACCAACAGCCAGGACAGGACTACCTGAATGTGAAGCAGTTAGGGCAGGAGTTGTGGAGGCAAGCCTGGCAAATTCTGATCCATACGTATTCCATATTAATGCTGGCTGTGGTGCTGCTACCACAGTCACCTGTGGAGGTACTGTGGGCTATACCCCAGTGGTTGGTCTAGTTCCCTTTGCTGGTGGTTGGTTTGTTTGCAGCAGCAATGTATCCACCGAACGAAAAAAAAAAAAAGAGAGAGAAAGAGTTGAGGACAAAAAAGAGACAATAAGATAAATGTTGTCACATTATTTTTTCAATACAAAAACAAATATGGCACATAAGTATGTTCACCTTTGCCATATCTATATTTGATATGAAGGCATGAATGTGTCATAAAGTAAATCATTCTCAGTGCCATTATAAATAAAATGGAAACATTTTATTGATATGGCATATTGAGTTTATGCTTTCCGAGTTAATAATTTCAGTTACAAAAATTGAGTTATTAAGGTCATTTAATGTAGCATTAAATAATTTATACATACTATTGTGTAATAAAAGATCATTTCTATTGCTGGAAATTGAAGCTGCATGCAATTAAGCTGAAGTAGGCATTGTCTAATGCAGTCACCAAGAACTGTTGGAGCAGGCATGTATGCTTGATATAAAGTTATTTATGTCTATTCAAGCTGATGTGGACTAATGCCCTAAACAAAACTATGATCTGGTTTGCATTCATACCTGATGCATACTTACGCTTTGTCTGTCTCAGATGAGCTAGTTTATCCTGTTGTGCATCTCTGATCAGGACAATAGTCACCACAACCGTACAGAAGAGAACAGAAAAAAGTCAGGAAATGGAAGCATAATCAATAAATGTATTGGCTGTCAAATCCATGCTATATCATTGACTGGTGATGCATCACTAGACACAGCAGAGGAATAATTGCAGTCTTAAATTCATTCTCCTATCAACATTTTGTGGTAGTCTGTGGTCATTACATCCAGCTCTGACCACGATACTGCAAGAGCTATGCCAGAAGACCCAACTCCCAAAAGACTTCACTGAGAATTTTTGTCATTCCGCAATAGCCTATGGTCGCTGCATCTAGCCCTGACCCCTGTACTGCAGGAGCTCTGCCACAAGGTCCAACTCCCAAAGGTTTTCATTGAGAATTTTGCATTATGCAATTACCTGCGGTGACTACATCCAGCCCTGACATCGATACTACAGGAGCTTTGCCACAAAGCCCATTTCCCAAATGTCTTCACTGAGAAATTTGTCATTGTGTAATGTAAATAAGTTTAACATGAAAAGCCTTGCTTATCTTTAACAATTCAAATACTTGCCTGCCCTGTGTTGGCAAGTGGCTTTGATATTCCCCTTGTACTCTAAGGACCACTTACTGAGTTGGCCACTGCCCTTTCTCTTCACCAATAGACTGCACTGTATATTCCAATTACTTAGTCTCCCTAGCTTCCTGATTTCTGCATTTAGTAAATAAAAAAAAACATGTACTACTTTCTGCCTCCATGTTAATCACTTAGTACTGGCTGTAAACTGATTTCTCTTTGTATTAATTGACCTGAAGTTCGGAAGCCTGCTACACTACCCACAATTCCCACCCACTCCCCCTCTTATCCTACACTTATACTTCCACATACACATTTCACTTTGTGACCCCTATTCTCTAGCCCTCTCTAACAGCCATACTACTAAAATACAAACACTTCTGTTTCTATTTTCCAACTTCCATTTAACATTTAGCATCATTCTCAACAACCAGTCCTACTAGGAGTAGGCACTAACCCTAATCCTAGCATCAACTATCACAACCGTCAACGTGATTCCATTTCACACACTTCTCTAACCAACAACCAACCCCCGACTCCAGTAATCTAACTTTTGCCACCATAAATATTAGAAGCATAAGAAGTAAAACTACTGAACTACATGCCTGTACTACCCAACACAAACCTGATATTGCACTGTAACTGTAACTTGGCTTAAATCCTTCAAAATTACACCCAGCTATAATATCATCTGTAATAACCATATAAAGAGGAAAGGATGTTGGCATTGCTTGAATATTTCCCAACAACAACCCATTTCAAAAATGTAATTTAGTAGAGATTTTTTATTACTTTCCTGAAAATAAACAAATATAAACAAATACATATTGCTCTCCTTTACATCCCTCTTGGTAACAATACAGCTACACTGGAAGATATCCTACACTGGATATCCATAACAATTCCAGAAGAAAAATACTACAAGGTGATGCTAACATCAGTTGGCTAGACATAACCTCTAACTCTCCTACATCTGGAATGAAACTGTATGGATTAACACAACTAATTAATAGCCTCACACATTATAGCTAGATATCAAATACCTTATATCAAATACCTTATTACACTGGCTGCTAGTATTAAACCCTAGCAAATTCACCACCACAGGTACAATGTCAGACCCTCTCACTGACCATCTCCCAATCTAGAGAACCAGACATCTCACAACAGATAAGATTTAATCCGTAAACATTCATTACTACCCTATTGTTTATTAACTAGAACATCCTAAAAATCTACCCCTCAGATGATGCTGTAAATTAATTTGTTACAACTTTCCTAAGTATCTTAAATAGTCTTGTACATCCAAGAAAATAAAGATTAAAAACAAATACTGCAATTTTTACTATGCAAAAAGAGTAGAATAATAATGCATAATAGAGAAAAAGCAGGGAAAGAATATATATACAGACAGTCCCCGAGTTAAGTAGGAGATCCGTTTTTTAGTCTGTCCTTAAGTCGAATTTGTATGTAAGTTGAAACACGTACATATGGTTCCTATTAAATGTCACTTAGTCAAATGTTTGCCTCAGTGTAGTATTTATTATACTTTTCTTTGCATATGAAACACTTTAAAAACCCTTCCAAACAAAATAAAAATCTTAAACATAATACTGTATACTGCAGCTATGCTTACTTCCTATCACCAAAGCTGGTTTAAGGCATGTTGTTATTAAGCGCAGTGTTTATGAGGACTTTTTCACATATAGTGACCATACCTCTCAACTGTATAGATTTTTGTAGAATGTCCAGATTTTTGCCTCATATTTTTGGTGCATTTTTCATAAAATTTTGATTGTTTAGCAAACTTAGTGGCAAATCATTAAAGACTTGAAGTTAGAAAATAATGTCTCGACTGTGGAGATTTTCCCAGAATGTCCATATTCTGGCATCCAATTTTTGGTCTGTTTTTCATATACTTTTGGTTTTCTGGAAAACTAGGTGTAAGTCATTATATATTGCAGTTAGAAAATAATGACACAGACAGTTGAGTTCCAGACTTCATATCCTTCAGAATATCCATGCTAATGAAAAACCTGTTGTTCTATCAACTTTCTAAATTCATAACAGCAATATTTAAAAATTGTCCCTACTTTTGGGCCTTTGTTTCACTTTTATTTATGGCTTTGTCCAGATTTCTTGCTCTAAGAGCTTGACAGGAATGATGACAGACATTTGAGTTTCAGAATTCATACACTTCAGAAAATTCATGCTGGGGGGGGGGTGGAGCCTGAATGGCACACTGAAAGCAGCAGTACTTTAGAGCTCCATAAACCAGTTAAATTAAACAGGAATTTTTTTTTAGAGAAATAATAACAAAAACTTATAGACAAACAGTTAAATTATATAAATAGTAATTTTGGTGGACTTTCATCAAAGTTTTCTTGCCAATGAGATGAGAACATTTAATGATCTAGAAGAAGCTTCATCATTTATCAAAAATAATATTGTGATTTCTATACCATAAAATATGGAATGGATATCCCCATCTCTCATAAGAATAAAAGAAACAAGTGTTTGGACTGATGTCAGAAATAAAAAACAAAAGACTGAGCCTAAAACATCTGTTGTAAAAAAATAATTGCTTGTTTACTTTAACTTCCAAAAAAAAAAAAAAAAAACACTTTTAACTATGACTTGAACTGTCATCAGAACTAATCAAAAGGAAAATCTAATCCGTCATTTATGCTTAAAACAAAAAGATAAGTAATCAAGCTACAAGTTTGATATTTAAACTTTGAATAACTGAGGATTTTAATGGTTCCTACAAAGGTACAGGTATGTTCAGCATAACGTAATTCACTTTATTGGTGAATAAATTCTTATGTTCTACTTATCATAAACTTTATAGAACACAAATATAAAAGACTTTTTTTACTATGATATGTGTTTATCTTTACCTCCAGATTGCTTTTTGTTTCTACTTATTTGTTTGTTTGTGTCTAATTCACTTAAAAAATTTGGCACGATAAAAAGAAAAATTTTCTTCATTTTATCTAGCCTTAGTTATTGCATTCATTATGATACTGAAACGTGTTAGTTTTGACTGGCTTGTTTTGCTTATTCCAGCTGGCTTGTATAGTTAAAATGGCAATGCATTGCTTTGCCGTTACTGCTTTACCCCAAGTTATGTTTTAATAGCTTCCTGGTAGGCATACGTTTGTTGTGGTTTAGAGATGTGACCCTGTACCAATACTTACCATGTTTGGGTGTCTGGTGATTCATCTGAATATCTTCTGTATTGTCTGTGATCATAGATGTGTCTTGGTAACAGTCCGACTGATTTTGCAACTAGATGCTGAGAACACTGGAAGAGGGAATAGACGGTAATGCATAGAAGCAGTTATGAGATCCGCCTGCTTAGATTTTCTCCATAATACTTTATGCTTTGAGACAGTGTGATGTGAGGATTGGTGCTGTGGTTGTTGAGTAGCTGAGGGCTTTGCTGTTATGTTTATGCATTTGCTAGTTGTGGTGTAAGATAACCATTATTGCTTTCCTCCTGATTTGCAGTTGTTCGGATTTCAGACTACTTCCCTTTGTTTAACTGACTAGTTTTTTGAATGGGGAAAAAAGGGAGGGAAATTTCACGCAGCTGTGAAGCTTTACAATAATTAAGACTCACAAGCACTTAACTCTGTTTCGCTTGTATCCTGAGCTGTTTTTTCACTTCAGCTAGTTTCCTATGACAACAAGAAATACTGACGTCATCACCAAATGGCTCTGCAAAGCTTTAGTACACTCTTGCAAACATTGAATTAGCTGTAAGAAGGAGCTTACTTTTTTATTGAATTGTATACACACATCTATCTGTATACTTAATAACGTCTTGTCTTACATAAGAAAACTGCAGTATAATACCCAACATGCTGAGATAATTAATTTAATGAGAGGAGTTATTTTGACTGGACTTAGTAAATGATTTATCATTAGCAGGCTGTCTAGCTATGTTCCATTAGTAGACTGGTTAATGGACTAATTAATTAGGTAGTGCTT